>NC_142796.1:69737734-69760748 GCF_049724085.1 Artemia sp. Qi Xiang Cuo | reverse complement strand
CCCCCCTAATTGGCGCCCCTGAAAAAGGCTCAGTATAAATTAAAAAATTGAATTCCCATTCAGTAATGTGTTTTTTCATTCAGTTACCCTTTCACCGTTACATGGAAAGGGCCTTCAAATTTTAGTTATGCTTTGTTTTAAGGTTGGAAATTTTTTATAGTATCCTTGGATTTTTATTAGTAATTTGTATGTTATTATCTTGCACTGAGGACGGTCAAGCGGAGGTCTTGACCGAAATATTTGCATTGTAGTCCATATTTTTCACTGGCTTTATAATCCTCGTTTTTCTCTTTTTTACTATTTTTTCGTTTTATAATGATAAGCCAGTGTGGTCGCAGAAATTATTTAAAACATCTCTTTGGAAGCTGGTTTTAATTTCTCATCTCTACTCCTTCTGTAGCCTAACCTAAGGCCTAGGAAATGTTATAAAGACAAATCTACACCTATTTCTATCTTGGGAAATGATAAATCTTTCCATAATTTTTGTTTGAGTCTGACTTTCTCTTACTCTGTGTTTTGAACACAATGGATTAAGATTAAATACAAAGTAATACATACTAATAAAGTATATTATAGATAAATGTATTGATCCCCTTGCCAGGAATCCTTGCAGTTTAAAATTGGCTGAATTTTGTTTTATTTTGCATGTAAAGTAAGTTACTCTTTTTATTTGAGATTTTTTCTAAATGTAACATATCTAAAATAAACTTATTTCTAATAAATTGTCCTAAAATATATTCCTGTGCCCCCTATCCACCACTGCCTTTTTAGTGTCTGCCCCCTCCCCCGCAAAAAATTATCTGTTTGCACCCATAATTGGCTTTAATTTTTAATGTAATTTATATAATTTTACGCCATATTAAGGGTTTTTTCCCTAAGGTAGCCCAATTTACAGATCTTTAAAACTTTATAAGTTGGGTTAAAGCAAAGGCACAAGCTTCAAATGCTTTTCTTGTGTCATAATTAAGCAGAACATCTATTGATGAATTTATACATATACACAAAATTTAGCCAGGAAGAAAGTGAATAAATTGTTTGATGTGTTTTTCATGCTCTTCCCAAATTCAATAATAAAATTTTCGGGCAAGTTCTATTTTGAACCTCCTTAATGTGGCTCAAAAGAGCACAGCAACCAAAAGTTTAAAAAAAGGTTTCTAAAAAACTGTCTAGAAAAATTAACATTTATAGCTGATTCAGGAATGATAATTAATATTCTCTTTAGTCATAAAAGTAAAAATATTATTTTGTTATCAAATTTTCCGGATTTTTAGAAAGAGCCTGAAACTCCTCAAAAATGGCATCACAGCAAAACAAAATGTACATCCTTAAAATCACTATTGTTGAAAACATCAACAGAAAGCTTAGGGCAATGTTTATATTAACAGACTATTCAGGTGTCTAAAAAATAAACTTACCTCTATAGTAATATTGGCATCCGTGTTCCAAGTATTAATTGAATCTTGGCGGGTCCGGCCAGTCAACCCCCCCCACACCCTTCCCCGGTAAAAAATCTGTCAGGGGCTAGAATTTCCACTTATGAATGTTGTAAATTTCAACCTTACATCTAAAGTAATAATTGTATCCTGAATCCAAATTTAACATTCATTTGGATCAGAAACCAACTTAATCCCCATCAATAATGGGCAAATATAGACACTAAATCAGCATATATAGGGGTGGGAGTAAAGTTCATTTCCAATAAAATTTGAATTCAGGATGTAATTCTGACTATAGAGGTAAGTTTCGTTTCTTAGCAACCTGAATAGTCTGTTAATATAAAATTTAACTAAATATTAAAAATCAAACATTGAAAAAAATTAAAATAAAATATTTTAATGTGTATAAAATAAGTGTAATCTATTTATTTTTTTATAATTTTTTATTATTATATAAAATATATATAAAAAATACTAAAGAGTTTTTTTATGGCTTAAAAATCTAATGTCATAATTTGAGCAAAATATCTATTATGTAAAATTTAATTCACTTAATGAACAATTTTACTAGACCATAAAAAGATACTATACTGAATTTGAAACACTCAATCAAGCATGGACGCCTGCCAGAAATATTGCAGGGGGAAGGGCACCAGACTAGCAGTGGTGAAAATAGCACCAAAGACAACACGGCCTTTCCATAACAAATCCCAACCGCACAAAAACAAACGGTATTTTTTTTTACAAGACAGTGTTGATAATGTGAATGTCTAGTGAATTTGAAAAATATTAATTTTAATCTATATTTTTAATTTTTTTGTTTATTGGTGACAGGTTGTTGTGAGTCTTTTATCTTTTATATATTTTTTGTCATTGTACATAGGGCCGAAATATTCATTCAAATTATCTCCACTGTCTTGCAAAAAGATTTCCCTATTGTTTTTTGTGCTTATGTTGTTTGATAGCAGTGGTGAAGGGAGGAGGAGAAGGGGAATACATATGAAGATAAAAGGTTATATGCACAATTAAATTCTCAAGGAAAAAAGAAAAGTACTTAATTTTTACATACCAAATGAAGCAAAATTCAACAAATTTGTAAATGGTGAAAATTCCTGGCACAAAGATAAATTCCTGTAATGAATAGCATACTTATTTTTTTACTGCCAACACTCAAGAATTTAATTTAATTCTAATGAAAAATACCAAAACATGATGAAAATATAATACTTTAGAAACAAATTTAGGCTATATATTTGCAAATTGGGGGGGGGGGGATAACCGGACCTCAACTAACCTCCCTCCCCAATTATTGTACAAATATATAGCCAAAATTATATAATTCTAATGTATTCTGTCACCTACCACTTGTTTTCATCTGAGTGTAATATAATTTTTTATTAATACATAAATAAAATAATTTCTTATAAAACACTGCTTTTCCATTAAAAAAAAAAAAAAAATTTAAAAAATAAAAAAGTTTTTTAATTTTATATAAGGAATTTAAATATAAAAAAATTAATTATACATAAATACTTCGAATTTTTCGGCCCCCCGTCCGGGAGCCTTTCTCAACTTAAAAAAAAATATAAAATGAAACAAAAAAAAAAAATTTTTTGCATGGAAGTGTTTATTTAATATGTGAGTTTTGTTTTTTATTTATTTATATTTTTGTTTTGTTTTTTTTCTTTCTCTTAATGTGTTTAGTATTTGTTATTTTTATTTCTTTTAATTTTTTTTAAAAAGAAAATTTTTTTTTTGTTTCATTTTATATTTTTTTTTCAGTTTATAAATGATCCCGGACGTTGGGCCAAAATATTCGGTTTTTTTTTTTTAAATTTTTTTTGTTATTTTTAAATTCCTTTAATAAAATAAAAAACCGTTTTTTTTGTTTAAATTTTTTATTTTTTTTTTTTTTTTTTAAAAAATAAATTACCCCCTTTTTTTTTCTATCTTTTACATTTAAAAAAAAAATAAAAAATTTTGTTTAAATTAATTTTTATTATAAAGTTTTTAAAAAATTTCAAAAAAAATACCAGATATTTTTGTCACATATAATTATATAATTGACTAAATTATCTAAGTGTAAACTTGAGTGTTGGCAGTATAATACATAGGCCTAAGTACCCTCTTATCTATTGGGCAGTCATATCATATGTATTTAGGATTTATACATTATTGCAAAAAAATAGATTACAATAAAATAAGACTCAAACTTAATTGAATAAAATAAGAGAAAAATGTATCATCTTAAATGGTAAATTTAATTTCTTAGAAAATTTACAGTTACATTTTGAAAGAACATAATAATATGTATTGAGTGTTATGTTTGTCTAATATATAGCTTGATAACACATATATCTCAAAATTTATAACAAAATCCCCTACCCCTCTCTCTTAATAGGTTACATTTTTTCCCTTTTTCTTTTTAATAATAATTTTTAAATCAAACTCTCATATATTTTTAGACCTTTGAAAATTAAACAGAATAGCAAAAGAAAACAAAATTTAAACTCACGACCCAGCTGTCTAAAATAATCCTCTTTACATTTATGCTCAGAATTACACTGAACATAAATGTGTTCAAATGTAATTCTTTGCCACAAGTCACTAGAGAATCTTTGGTGAAATGGTATAGTCCTATAAACATTATGCTTTTACTAACATTGGAAGAAAGGTCAGTAATTCAATGATTTATGTCTGTTTTTTGATGATTTGTAAATAATTGAGACCAAAATTTTGGAAAGTATTTAAAATATTATGTCAAGTTAAGTGGAAATTATATTTACTAGGGGTGGTTTTTCAAGTGTTATATATAAATTGTTTTTTAAACCCTTACTGAAAGGGGTTTTTTTTGTAATCGATTTTTTTTTTTTTTTTGTAAATTAAGAATTCGTGGGAAAATACAAAAAATTTAATGTTATTAAAAAACATGGTATTTTTACAAAAAATATTACAAAAAATTTTAATATGCCAATGAAACTTAAAATTAGCATTACTACTATGCTACTCAACGTTTTTCATGGTGAAGCACAACTTGTGTTTTGACAGCTTTTCTTTGAATAATTTTTTTTTATGTAAAAATAGTGTTTTCAGACAAAATATGCCAACAAATTTGAAAACTGCCACTTATCAATGATACTTTGCTACCCACTTTTTGCACAACAGCACCTGATCCTTTCATTTAATGCCTACTACGTCTTTTTCTTTACTATGGTGTAAAAGAGCAATATTAATCTGGATCATAAATCAAGAGGCTTCATATATGTTGGGTGGGGGTAGGCTTCTCACTTGAGATATTTGTAGCTAGTCAGTAAAATCATGACCCCAAGGACCATAGATCTGCTGGTTCACTATATAAATTAAATATTTGGAAATTTAAGAAATATATAATTGCAAGATGAAAATACTGACACCACAACCACCAAAAGTTCAAACTGCAAAAACCTTATTCATGGTCAATTTCACCCACTCAATTTCTATATTAGTGAAAAAGACGACCTTGATAAATAAAACTATGGAACTAAATACTGAAAAATGTCTACCACGGTTTGCACAAACCTATGTAGTTATAGCACCTTGATCCTTGCTTTTAACTGTAAAACAACAAATTAACTACACAAAATTTACAATATTAATTATGGTGGCCAATCAATTATAAATAAGTGCTGCAAAGTTATCCAAAAACTCAAGATTTATGACAATTTATTTGATAGTTTGTGTAGAATGTTTGATTTGAGTTTTTCAGATTTTCCTTTAACCGTAATAATTCATGCTCAGAAGGTTGTTCTGGTACATTTGACATTTGTATTGTTTCTCTCTGGATCCAAATTTCAGGAGAGCTGAATGGTTTAAAACCAAGAAATAACTGAACAATTATTTTCAATGACAATTTCATATTTTGAAGGCATGTCATTGAAGGATTGGAATTTTTTCCATGTTATATGGCTTGGCTTAATTGACAATGGCTTCAGAAGTATATTAGTGAATGGTTTGTGTGATATAATTCGCAATGTCTCCTCTTTTCCGGAACCAGCATACTATTGGGCAAGGTCTATTATGCAAAATATAAGGTATCCTATGGGAAAAGGCGTTAATGCCTTAGAAATCAGATATCTTGACCAGAACTTTAAAAATCCCTGATTATCTTACTGTAAAGCAATTCTTTTCTACATTATAAGGTATCAAAGACATGGGTACTTTGTGAATTGTTGATTACATAAAACAAGTTCGTAAAAATGCCTAAAATTTACAACCCTCACCCCAAACATTTTGTCTTGTGTCACTCTGTCTAAAGCTGGCATTTCACCAACATATTGCCTACTGCGGTGACAATTCTAAACCCTCTGTTTCTCCACATTTGAATCACACTGCTCTCTGCCCACACTGGACTCACCATCAATAAAATACCTGAACCTCGCATTTCCTAAAGATAACAGCCTAATATTTTTTTCTGATTGATTTTAAAAAAAAAATATTTTTTACATTTTTACATAATAAATTGGTCACATTTTACTTTTTTTTTTTTTCAAGGGTTTAGTAATTACTGTTTTGAACTTTTTTCAACCATTGTAAGAGTCACAAAGATTTGAATATTTTTGGATGCACTTTTGTCTACTTTATTGTATTCTAGACAATATTCTTGAGTTGTCTTACATTGTTATTGAGTTACCAGCCATGATTGATTTGATGTTGCAAGTTCTCTTAAATAGTATAGTTTACCATATCATGTCTTTTGTAGTGCCGTATGCATCATTCAATCACTTTATCTTTTAGAAATCATGGATCCTTTGAAAAATGAGACTGATGAACCCTTGGAAGATCCAAATTTTGTTCATTCATCCAATGATTTGGACGCTCCTAAAAGCAGTTCCCACAGCTTGTTCCAGCTTCTGGTCGGTTCTTTTACATTAAAGAAGAATGTATGCTCTCAAAGAGAAAGAGTGCAAAAGCCTCTTTTTGTTTATTTTGTACTTGGGTCATTTTTTTATAAAATGAAGCATAAACTGGCATTTTGACACTCTTTGTCTCAGTCCATATGAAACCTGTCAGGATTATTCCTTTCATTGGTGGTAGCAGCTACTTTTTTTGGACGATGGAGGATATTAAGTTGAAACTTTGTTGCTACTAAAATTACCACATCCTCTCATGAAATTTAAATTAATTAAAATATTGTAAGCGTATCCGGGTTGTAAAAGATCATAGATATAATTTTTGTATATTTTTATTAATTTTTTTTTTTAATTATAAAATTATGTTTAAAAATAAATTAAAAAATGAGATTTGTTTCAATATTTTCAAAATTGTATGATGTTAAAAAATTGTTGAAAAGTTTTCTAATACATACATAAAGCAATCTAAACTTTGGATTCTTATATGACAAAACAGAAAATAAATAAAATATTATTTTCTTTTCAATTAAAAAGATTGAATCATTAAAAAAAAAACCTAAATTAAATTTAAAAATTTTGATATTAAATAAGTTTTCAAATAAAATTAAATAAACCAATTAATTCAAAAATGAGCAGAAATAAATTCAAATAATCTTCCAACTGTAAAACTATCACAAATCACCATCAATAAATAAATAAAATTCGAAACAAACAGACGTTTTTATGAATAAATGAGTAAAATTCAGAACAAGCTGAAATTAACATGAGTAGGGCTGACAATTCCCATGCCTTCTCAACACCAGAACATAATTTTTGCTTTACTAAAAAAAAGTTTAATATGTATTGACAGTCTAATATATGTACATAGAATAGTATTTATTCCTTAAAGTCTTAATAATTTTTGTTGTATTAAGTAAAAAAAATTAAAACAGACAACTGAATATTGTGAGGTTCCTTGTCTAAAAATTGCAATGTTAGTGTAAATGCAAAAAAATTCGAGTCCTTTTAAAAATTCGTCATTTCAGGATTTTGATACAACATCCCTGTTTAGGCATGTAAACTTTTTGTGTGCCAAAATTAGTGTTTATTTTTCTGCTTCTGATTTTTCTTATAGTATTAAGAATCAAATAGATTTAAAACTAAAGAAAAGACATTTTTTTATATCCTAACTAAACTTACATAGCATTCGAACCAACTTATCATTCAACTTACATTTTTGCATCTTGAGCTTAAACTAATTTGCATGCTGACAATAGTAGGCTATGCGTAATGCAGGTACCAATCAATTGCAATATGAAATTATTGCAAGATCTGTTGTTAGAAAAGAAGGAAAAACAATATTATCTGTAAATTGTTCCCTAGAGTCTTTTTTAGACTTAGAGAAACTGAGCTGGGGAGGGCAGAAGAGGTCTCAAGTATTTTGTAGTCTTTTCTCTTTTCCTTTGTTTTACCTAGATTTAACATCAAAATTTATGGCAGCTATTTCTAGTCTACTGATAAATACTCAATGCTGTTGTATTTTCCAAAATTTGTAATTTACCATAAAAGCCCAAATAATGTGTACAAGGCAATGTTCATGCCAAGGCTTCTCCTTTGAGAGAAGGAACATAGGGATCATTGTATAGTTTACTATACGTTTTATCTTGCCATGTGTTCTGTAATGCTTTTTTGTGTCATATTACATATATTTTAGAAATCGCAGATCCTTTGCAAATTAAGAATGACGATCTCATGAAACTTACAAATTTTTCTCAAACATCCTATGGTTTGGACACCCCTAAGAGTATCTCCTCCAGCTCTTCTCAGGTTCTGGTTGGCTCTTTCACATTAAATGAAGAAGGTATTCTTTCAAACAGGAAGAATTCAAAATTATCAGAATTAAAATTAGAAATGGCAGCAAAGAACCCAGACATAGTAGCAGTGGTCGAAGCTAAGCCTAAACACTGTCGATATCTCCCAACTTTACCAGAGTTGGCCATCAACGGCTACAAAAGCCACACCTTGAACATAGATCAATAAGAAGGTCGGGTAATTATTTGCTACGTCTTAGACAATTTATAAATCCAGAAAGTGTCATCAAAAACAAAGGGACAGTAAATTATTTGGATTCATATATCAAACACAAACCAAGCACCTCTAAATTTGTCTTTAATATATAGAAGTCCAAATAGCACAGCCGTGAATGACATAGTACTCTTTAAAGATAGTCACGCTATATGTCAAAGATTAACAGAACCAACTCTCATAATTGGAGATTTCAATTACCCTAACATAGATTGGGACCTGCCACACCTCCTAGAGCATAGCGGGTCACCCTCACAGAGGGAATTTCTGAAGACAGTGAACGATAATTACCTAGAACAGCTTATTAAAAAACCAACAAGACTCCGAGGAAGCGACAAGCCAACGCTACTGGACCTAGTCCTATGCAGTAATAGGGAACTAATTAAAGAACTTACTATAAGTCCTCCTGTTGGAAAATCGGACCACGCTACAATTTACTTAGAGGTGATTATAAGTTGCGAACCTATGAGAAAAAAGAGAGGTGGATGTATTCAAAAGGTGATTACAATACCGTGCGAACGAAGCTGGAAGTTTTCAACTGGACTGAAATAGTAAATAATACAGATCTAGTAGATGGCATGTACAGAATGTTTGTATCCGTAATCATAGACCTCACAAAGAAGTATGTACCAATATTCAAAATATTTAAACGACTGCCTCTAAAACGAGAGATCCTTGACCTAATAAAAACCAAGCGGCAAGCCTGGGAGACGCTCAAGCAGACTGATACCAAAAGTAATCGTAGAAATTATCGCAGAATCTCAAACAAAGTCAGGAAAGCCACTAGACAAGAAGCAAGCGAAAAGGAGAGGAAAGTTGCCGAAAACTCAAAGATCAACCCCAAGGCGTTTTGGAACTTCGTAAACTCAAAAAGAAAAGAACAGCCGGTTATTCCTGATCTTAGAAACTCAGCAACAAATTTAACAATCAGTGACCCAATAGCTAAAGCCAACCTACTAAATCAGCAGTTTTCCACTGTTTTCACAACAGAGAGGGACAAAGATGAAAGTCAAGAGGAATGTCAGCCACTAGACGCAGGCAAATTTGAAGAAATAGAACTGACAATACAAATGGTCTACAAAAAACTAAAAAATCTAAACCCTTACAAATCAGAAGGTCCAGATGGCCTACACCCTAGAGTGCTCAAAAAGCTGACACAAGAAATTGCAGTGCCATTGCACTCCATTTTTCTCAAGTTTCTACAAACAGGGAACCTGTCTGATGCATGGAAGCAAGTAACAGTGAAACCACTCTTCAAAAAAGGAAGCAAATCAGATCCAAGTAATTACAGACCTATCAGTTTAACCTGTATCACATGCAAAATACTAGAATCTTTACTTCACGATAATATATTACAGTACCTACTCAAAAGGAGCCTCATTTCACTCGCACAGTTTGGATTCCTCAAGAAAAGATCAGCAGAAAGCCAGCTACTTGTCGCTACAAAGACCTGGAGAAAATATATGGATAGTGGGATGCAGATAGACATTTTATATTTAGATCTCAGAAAAGCTTTTGATAAAGTCTCACAAAGTCAACTTCTTCGAAAACTACAGTCTATCGGTGTTGGCGATACTATTCTAAAGTGGGTTCTCAACTTTCTGAAAGGAAGATCTCAGCGAGTGAAACTGGAGGGATATCTTAGCAGCAATGAGACAAAAGTCACAAGTGGAGGGGTTCAAGGTAGTGTTCTGGGGCCTTTACTTTTCAATATTTACATAAATGATCTCCCAAATAACATAGATTCAGAGATACTGCTTTATGCAGATGACACGAAAATCTTTCGCGCAATAACAAGCCTTGAAGATACAGAAATACTACATCAAGACTTAAAAACAAAACAGCAGAATGGATGAAAAAATGGATCATGGACGTGAAAACAGAAAAAAGTTGTCACATTCGGCTAGGCCCAAAACACATTCCTCGGCACTACTGCTTTAAAGGACAAAAGATACCTATAAAAGAAGAAGCTCAAGACTTGGGAGTGACAAAAGACAGCGAGATGACTTTTACCAAGCACTACGAGTCAATCATCTCTAATTCATCACAAGTCTTGGGAATTATTCGAAGAAATTTCTCTTTTACTGACTCAACACTGTTTTCTATATTCTTCAAATCGTTAGTGAGACCAATGATCGAATACGGTCATACAACAACCAGACCATTTTTTCAAAAAAACAGCAATGCAATAGAAAAAATCCAAAGGAGGGCTACTAAATTTGTTCCATCACTTAGAGACTTATCATACCAACACCGTTTGAAAAAACTTTCGCTCCCAAGCCTCTCATACCGATTTTTGAGAGGAGATCTTATTGAAGTGTACAAAATATGCAACAGATACTACGACAACATCCCTCCAGAAGAGATGATAACATTCAAGAATAATAACCTGAGAGGTCACGAGTTTAAGCTAACTGAAGAACGTTTCAGAAGAGATGTTGGGAGATGGGCATTCAGCAACCGTATTGTCTCCGAGTGGAATGCACTACCATCAGACACTGTTAATTCAGATTCAGTCAATGCATTTAAGAACAAAATTGACAAACATTATAGTGATAAAGCATTTGATTATTTAAATTTTTGTAGATAGAGGCGCAAGCCTGTTTTAGCAATATATTATTATTATTATTATTATTATTAAAATTCTTTCCATTCTTTTGTTTATTTTGCATTAGGTTACTTTGTCAAATAAAGCATAAAATGGTATTTTGACACACTTGATTTCAGTCTATATGAATGTTGACGCAATTTTAATTTTTTGAATGTGTAAAGACAATGCTCGGAGTCTCTAGATCTGCCCAGAAGATTTAACTAAAGAAACCATTGCAAAATTCGGCATTTAAAAAAAGCAAGAAAAATTAACCCTGGGTGCAAAATGTTTGCTAGAGTCTATTCTAGACTAACACTGCCCACCTTCTGATTGCTCTTAATTCATTAATGATGGTAATTTTGGTCAATTATCTGGTGTGCCTCAAATTTTTTAAAGTCAGTGAGTTTCTGAACTCGAAAAAGTTGAACCCTGCTTGCACCTAGACTGTAAAGACAAGAGGTCTCAGCACTCTTAGGCCAAGTTATTAGCATTTCAACAAACATGCTCCTTGGCTATTTGTGTATATTCAAGTGATCAAATCTATAATTTGAGGCAGAGATTTGGACTTTGGTACTCCTTCCTCCTAAAAAAAACTATTTGTAGAAAGGTGCATACACTACACCTCTTCTTTGAAGAAGAAACTGGTAAAGATTTTTCAATTCTTAAAATCAGAGATGTCACTAGCCAAAATGTATATTTCTGGGGAGGGGGAGCAGTGGTAGATTTTACGTTTAAAATGTTTTGATTTTGTTAACTTTAGTAAATAAAAAAGTTATTAAAACTTTAAGGAAAAAATATCAGTATATGTATACTAAACTGACAATCCACAGCCATTTTTTTCAGTAAAGTGCAAATTATGTTCTAGACTCGAGGGGTTGTCAAAGACATAATTTCCAGACCTTTCAACTACGCTGAACAAAATGTTTTTCTCAAAATTTTGATTTCTTGTGTCGTAGGAATTAATGGGCGCGGGGGCTTGTTGCCCTCCAATCACCTTTGACCAATAAAAGGGGCACTAGCCCCTTCAATTTCCAATCGAATGAGCCTTTTTGAAGTTTCTACGACAACAAATGACTATCTAAAGATTTCTATCAGATGCATTTCGGGTGAGGTTTTTCCTCAAACTAATTTGATAGTTTTGTGGAAAAACTTTTATTTGTTATTAAAGAAATCGAACTCATACAAACACTTTTGTATTGTTTTAGGCTAAATTTTAAACGTTGAACGCCAAGCCGCTACCTTTTCTAGTAAAAGCTGACTCAAATTGTGTTTCGTCAACTGCTGATCTTTTCTCTATGGTTTTTGAAGGCGTTTTAAACAAATATAAATCTTTGGTAATTTACCTTTTATCAGTACTAAGGGGAGCAAACTTCCCGTTGAACCTGTCGTTAATCTGTAGTAATCTGTGTTTCCCTTACACAGTTCTTTTCTTTTGTTGAGAGTGTTATAAGGTGTTAATGTCCTAGGTACTTCTGACATAAATCCCGATTTTAATAATATGATTATTTAGTAAGTACATTGTTATGTTTTATATTATGATTTTAGTAAGTAATTATTTCTTTTAAAAATGTTTTTCTTATATGTTAGGATGCTATCTCTATTTTAGTGTAGTATTTCCTGCAATACATACTTCAATTTCTCGGTTCTAGTGCTTTTATTATTCAAAGGAGAAGGCCTTGGGTTTTTCTTAGCAGGATTAGTAAAGGACGTTCTACCTCGTCATTGTTACCAAGGACACCCTTTAAAATATTGTAATATAGCTTCATTTGAGGTTGTAATCCTCGATTAAGACGTCATTCTTCATCTTTTAGACGAAGGAGCAGTTTTTTTTTGTTTTTTTTTTTGTTAATTGAGTTCATTTTAAATATTTTACTTTTTTATATTTTAATTAAAAAAGAAAGTATATATAGCAATTTTATTTAAAATTATCCCTTAAGCAGCTCCACGTGACGTTCCAGTATACTGCTAGCAGTAGAGAAGGAAAAAACGGAAAAAAAGAGAACACGTAAGTGATTTCCCATGTAAGAAAAAAGAAGCAATTTTCCTTTTTATTCCAGCCAAGGGACTGTAAATTTCTTATGTAGGGTCTTCAACCATGTCAATTTCAATGGTGCGCTTTTTATTGTGATCTGAATTGGTTAGAATTAAATTTAAAAAGTGATTTTATTTCTTCTCTTTCAAATATACTTCACTTGTATTTTGTTAATTAAAAGAGGCACTGGATATAGCAATTTGCTTTAAAGTGAGCCCTTAAATAGCTGTCTATGATTTGCCAGTGACCCTCTAGTTGCGGAGAATGAAACAACGGGACAAAGATGCTTCTCATCAAACCACTTCCCCACCCCCAATGCTCTTAAAAGTAATTCTACAACCATGATGACCTTTCGATACGCTGCAAATACATAGTCTGTTTTGATTTTAGAGCTAACACAAAATTTTATAAGCTCAAATCGACGCCAATTTCCTTTAAAATCGGCGCTGATTTGGAAATCAGTTCCTGAAATCAGCTACGTGTGCCCAGCCCTTTAGCTGAAACTACAAATTTAGTTTCAAATTGTCATTTCTAGCCAATCTACAGAGCTTATGCGGGCATAACTTTCAAATATTATAATCCCTATTTTTACTGTCACAAACTACTGGATGAGATAAGCAAAACAATTATCTTAGTGAACTTTATTATTATGTCTGGTGTTGTACATTTGCCTAAAATAAAATAAAAAACAATTAGTGAGAAAACAAAAACTAAATTTCAGTTTACAAATGTAAACGAAAACGATGAAAATAGTGGATCTTGACACATTCTGACTGGCTGTAATCGAAAATCCTAGACTTTGAGTTCTAGAGGCTAGAACTCAATGTCTAGCCAAGCGCCAGGTCTAGCGTGTCTAGCTAAGTGCCGAATTTTAATGGCGAACAGTCGTTGCCTAGACATTGGATTCTGGCTAGACACGTGTTTAGACATGGGATTCTAGCTAGACACGCTTTTGAACGCCGCTTAAAGGGCTCGGCACACGTAGCTGATTTTGGGAACTGATTTCACCATCAGTGGACAAACGATAGCGGTAAGAAAAATTTGTTGAAAGAAAAAATTTATTGCGCGAAATTTTCAAAATAAAAAATCATGGACACAAATAGTCAACTGGAGTTTATTAATAGTTGCATGATTGATCTCAGCTTAGTTCTCAGCTCAGTAACGGTGTCTTTCACCACAGACATCTCTGACTGACTATTTATTTGTATCCCTATTTTGTGATGATCATGACGAAAATCGGCGCTGATTTTGTAAATCGGCGCCGAAAACTAGAAAATTTGTCAAGCTCAAATCGACGCCGATTTCTTTTCAAATCGGCGCTGATTTGGAAATCAGTTCCCGAAATCAGCTACGTGTGCTCAATCCTTAAACCCCATGTGAAGGGTTTCTTAAATGGATAGAAAAAAGGCGAACGATCTTCTGTGGATTTAAATATGGAAGAAAGAACAAACTGTTGATAGCTCAGTCCAATTTTGATGAACAATGGAAATGATGTATGGTCATTCGCATCTTGTTAATTTCCGCTATGATGTGATGGTAATGTAAAATTTGACTTGGTAAAATTACTGATTATGGGCATTCATCTTGTTGAATTTGAAAGTAGGCTAGGCTAAGTAAATGCAAAATTTCAGGAATGGCTCTATGGCCTTATTCATCATCTTGAAGGGCAAAGAACAGTATAGGTAAATATTGAGGAGTTCATATTATTGGCCTACAAATAAAGTGAATATAGCCTACCACTAGATGCCATTTTGGTAATTTTTTGTTATTCATATTATTGACTTATTACCTTAAATTGTATCTTCTAGTGACTAAGGTTGAAGAACCGGTCAATATCTACAAAATCATATTATTGAGTTAGGAATAAAGTGAATACCCCATTCAATGCCTTTTTTATGATTAGTAACCCTCTACTACGAATTTATATCGGTACTTATTTTCAGCCCCCCCCCACTATCGAGGCTATACCTCACTTAACCTAGTCCTGAAGGTGCCGAGCGAGGTCACCAGGTACTGTCGACTTGATAATATGCCTTTCAGAGAGGGAGAATCACTATTTACATATATGCTATATAGTAATCCATTTCATAAAAACAGGGCAATTAACACAATTTTCATATTTACAGGACAGTTTGGTTTTGTTGTTGGGTTCACTATATGTATTGGCAGCTGGGCATACTTGGGGGTTAAAGTTCTACCAAATCATATTATTGAGTTAGGAATAAAGTGAATACACCATTTGATGCCTTTTTTTATGCTGACTACAAATATAATTCTAGTAAAAATGAATTTCTAATGAATTTCTAGGTTAGGTTGTAGAAATAGGGTAAAAGAACTCTTTTTGGGAAAGACCACTTTTCTTTGGCATTCTGGAAAAATAGCAATGGGTTTTTGGGCCACCCCTTTTTACTACAACATGAAGCAATGTGAGGGCAGTAACAAGAACCCTGCCTTCTTGGTAAAATTTTAACCAATGATTTGTCAGCATAAATTGAAAATGTAGTCTCTGTTTTGAAGTCAATATTTAAATATTTGTGATTTATAGAATAAATATCAAGGAATAAAAGTTATATTTCTAGAATCAGAACAAAATCAGCTTTCTGTCAGTATATGAATCAAACTGAAACACTAAAAGGATATATAAATCAAAATGGGATAATTGGTATTTCAAAAAAGTGGTCCTTGCAGGAAAGTCAATAAACTAATAGTTTCAAGTGGTTGATCTTAAATAATCTGAATAATAACCATATTGATGCATAGCTTAGACTTTTAGCTATTCATTAATATACCCAATCCTTCTCAATTCATCTTAGGTAACAAGATGTGAGTGTTTTAGTTTTACATAATTTTGCTCAATCGGATACTGGTCTTTTACCCTCTATACCCGGACGTGGCATATATAGGGGGGGCTTTAATTAATGTACGCTATAAATTAGGAGTAAAGGGTTAAACACAAAAAAAAATGCATACAGGGGTATATACAAATTATTAGTAAGTCCAGTATATTATTGTGGAGAAATGTAACAAAGGGGGCAGGTGGCATCTAATAGATGCTACTCCATGATGCTGGTTTGTCCCACTGCGCCTTCAATGACTTGCCCCTCCAATCATGGTCAACACCAATCTTGAAGCTATCAACTGATCTGGCCAACACGGGTTACCTACATATGACAATATAGAAAATTTGTTCTTTATATCTGAGCAATAGAATATTGTCATTTACTCTTATATAGAATGCAGTATAAAGTCAAACAGAAGACAATATCATGCTTTCTCCTATTATGTAGAATGATAAAAAGTCATACTGATGACTTTATGCCTCATTCTTTTAAAGAGCAAACATACATAAAGTCATACAGATGACTTTTTATACCTCATGCTATTATAGAGCAAGTAAAAATAAAGCCATACAGATGACTTTACATATCTTCGATTATGAATCATAATTATTGAGCATTGAGTTATTATGAAATAATTATTAATTAAAAAGTTCTCTTGTTTAATAATAAAATCTTAGTTTTTCTTATACCTGTGTTGTCTTTTATATTTTATTACGATGATAATGATTTTATAAAGATATCTCTCTCACTTGGTACATTTAGTCTTTTGCGGCTTAATTTGGGGTACTGGGGTCGCATGGGTGATTTTGGCATGGAGTAATAACCGTTACAAGACCCTCCCCCCCCCTTACAAACTGGTGGCAGCGGTGGGATTTTTTTATTAGTAATCCTTATGTAGTTTAATTAGGTCTGCAAGCTGAGGAATTAAACCACGGACAATTAATGGATCCCGAGACGAGACTTAATATTGATTTATTGAAAGAGCCGGATGTGTCAAAAGACAACCGTGCTCAAAAGAGGAGCTCTATATATGATAAGCCCACTAGGTCATAAGTGGATACTGACCCCACATTCCTGGTGTGAACCAGGGAACCAGAAGGATTGGCCAATCCGCGGTGAGCATAGTGTCTACCGCATTTTTAATTTTGATGATATGGATATTGAAAAAAAAAGAATATGATATTTGATAAAGTCTCTTGGTGGTTCGTTCCTATTATTCTTGTTATTAAAAGATTGATGACGTTCTGTATAGAATAAAGTATGCTCCGAATAACCATTCTAGGCTCAACCAAAAAGCGCGCTCTTAACCCTCTATGTTGATAAGTTTGACTAGAGTGATGATTCCAGGCAACTTAAAAATATTTCATGATTATTTATTGTTAAGTAGCCAAACCGGCTGCGAGAGAACGTTGTGAAAACTCGACAGTTTTGTGTTTTTGAAAATAAGGCCTTCGTTATTAAGGAATTTGTTAATTTTTAATTGTGTACCGCGTAAATAATAAACAGAAAAATAAAAAAATATATTCATATATATATATATACATTTATTTAAACCTCTGAGAAAAAAAGTAAATGACTAAATTGCATTTTTGTTTGGGAATTGACGGATAAGTTAATTTAGTTAATTATGCTATTGTAGCAAAAGGATTCCAATATTATTAGGAAACCACAAATTCATAAGACGAGAAGTTTGATTCCAAATTACGAGTGAACTGGTCAACTGAGTACAATGATTACGGAATGAAACTACAAATTGAAAGTCATGCGAATTGATCGTTTCTTGCTGTCTTCTTTGGCCCTGATGCCCAACGGACTAGATGCAGCTAGAACTTAAATGACACAGACGGTGGTGGAGTTAGTTATGATAGATGGTGTGGTTATTTAGTTTGATATTTGGGTTATGTGTGATTCTTCTTTAGTTACTGAGTTCAATTAACTTTTAAGCGCCAATTAACATAACAATAATGTATGCAATAATTAATAGGAAAAAATATACATATATATATAATTTAATAAGAAGAATATTTACATTTAAATAATAATTGACCTTCTAAAACCTTTTACTTATAAGTAAAATAATAGTCGTTTGTTGCCCTTATTCTGTTCAATGGCCTTCAATAAAATAAAAGAATAGGGTTGTAAAAGGGTTCTACGTTCCTTAATTATACGATAAGGCACGATCGTAGATGTGAGGATAATAGACCCAGCACCGCAAAGATAAAATAGTATTAAATCATTAAAGGCTAGCGAACAGAAGCTACCTTCAGCTGATAAGCTTCTGTCTAGTAATAGCCTTACAATTTTTTTTGTCACTTACTCATTCAATAGCGTTTCTGCCTAAAATTCAATTGAGTTTCTTTTGCTCTCTACTCATTATGTATTTAATTATGTGTTTAAGTGTTCTATTGTCTTAGGATTTATCCTGGTAATGGCCCGCACACTTGAGTGGGAAGACCATAATAGACTTCTATGGATATTCGAAGATATAAGCACAATAAAATCTTTAAAAAATTTACGCAAGCTTATGTTACAAGGTCGGATTTGTAAGAAATGTCCTTCTAATTTTAGAATTAATATCAGTTGCTATGAATTCGGCTTAAGCCAATGCCCTTTTCAGGGCATTGAACCCACTAAAGTTATCTTCGTAAACTTTCCCTGTCGCAATAGGAACCCGTTCCTTAGAATTTCTTAATTTTACAATAGGAACCCGTTCTTAGAATTTCTAGAATTAGCTACGTTGTTTGAGAACAAAGGGAAGATATCTTTTATAGCGGGGGACTGACCATAGAAGTCAGTGGGTGTTTTGGCTTTGCTCAAGCTTGTTTATGCATGTAGAATGTAAGTATAATATGTTCCTTGCTCTTTCTTAATTTTATTATGTTAAAATCTTAGTAAATGGATATATATATATATATATATATATATATATATATATATATATATATATATATATATATATATATATATATATATATCCCATTCTTTAATATTATTATTAAATTCCTTTAAGCAGGAACATAATAGTCTTAATATACTAGTTATTATGCTTGCTTTCCTTAAATAATAATAAACTTTACTTCAAGCAATTATAAAACAAGAATTGATCTTCGATTATGAATCATAATTATTGAATATTGACTTATTATGAAATAACTATTAATTAAAAAGTTCTCTTTTTTAATAATAAAATCTTAGTTTTTCTTATACCTGTGTTGTCGTTTATATTTTAGTACGATGATCAGGATTTTATCAATATATCTCTCTCACGTGGTAAATTTCGTATCTTGAGGATTAATTATGTTTACTCTGGTCTCATGGCTGAGTTGGTCCGGGAGTCCTCACAATGACACTACCCTTCCCCCTAACACTGTCCCCTGGAGATACCAGAAAACCTCAAAAAATGTCCTCAAAAACATTTTCTGTCTGAAAATCTACTATGCTGAACAAAATAGCTTCCACAAAATTTTGTGCGTAGGGGTTTGGGGTACTGATGGGCGTGGGGGGGGGGGGGAGGTGGTGGTCCTTCAAACAATTTCGCCTATGAATAAGGGCTTTAGCCCTTTGAATTTCCAAAATAATTACCCCGTTTTTAAGTTTCTTCGACAGCGCCTTCTATAAACTTTATATGCCCAGTGGGCATAACTTAAAACCCGTGCCCTGAGGGCTTTGGGAGAGTATCCTCCTCAGAAACAGTTTCATCTGGAAATCAACTACGCTGAACAAAATTGCTCTCTCCAAAGTTTGATGGTAGGGGGGGGGGACTGAGGGGCGTGAGGGCGGGGCGGCTCTGTTCACGTAACTAAATATGTAAAAAGAAAAAGTGCCCTAGAACTGAATTTTAAATAGAATGAGCCCAGTTTTAATTTTATAAGACAACGCCATCTATAAAAACCTTATATTCCCCCAGGCATATAAATAAAGTATTTTGGGCAATATGGTTCATCAAGACTGGGCTGTATAATTGTAGACAAAGAAAAGCCAAGACAGATAAAAGGATTTTATCTATTTGAACTTTTATTTATCATAAATAGAAAAAAAAATTAAAAATCAGGTTTTTTGTTTTACAAAAGTTTTTTATTTATCCTTTCTATTTAATACTGAAGAAAGTAACATTAGTTATGTTTTTGTGGAATTTTTGTTTTTTTTTTAATTTAAATTATTATACTCAGATATTTAATATTATATTTTTAGATTTAGGTATAGTTTTTTTAATAAAGATGCATGATAAGTGTATGTCCGCACCCTGGGACAACCCAGGGAGACTTTTCGAAAATGGAGAAGAACAGCCTGGTTTTAGGAAGGGTAGAGAATGTCCCGATAAAATAATCTAGTGATATTTTAATCAAATTGTAAGACAATTCTTTTTACCTCTTGAATAAAAAGAGCAGAACGTAATATGTAGAAATCAGAAGTCAACTACTTTATTTTACTTTTTTCTTAGTACTTTGCTGAAGGTTCTTGGTTATATTGATTATGCATTTCAAATTAACGTTTATTTAGTCATTAGTTTGCAAGTTGGAAACTTTTAGATTTATTGTCAACTGACAGATACTGTTATATTTTTTCAAGGTAAAAGGAAATGTTCTGTATTTAACATATATGAACAACAATTCATTTCACTACAATTTAAAATTATTTTAGCACCTTAACCAATACAATTAACAACTATTACTATAATTTACCAGTTACTACTTTCTAGTAGGCTATACCACAAAATACTATTTAGTACTTACTCATTATAATATAAATTATGATAATCAATTACTATACTGTTCCTTTAGTCAGATGTTAGTTAGTTGTAATTTTTAGCTACAGTGTCTTCTTACAGATGCAGTTATATTTTGTCAAGTGACTGAGACTATTCTCTTTTTAAAACATTTAAACAATAAATTACTGCACTTTCATTTACATCTATTAAAACTTCTATTTTTTATGCTTATTCAAAGTATTTGAATATACTGTATTGATGCTCTATTATTATTTTATTAATATTTTAACATTCTAACATCACTAACACGTTATTACCATTACTGACCACTAGCCATGAGCTAATTTACCATTAAGTAGGCTACTATACAGTACTTATTATGTTTTTATGACAGATGAATTTATAACATGAAATAGGAATTAAATAATTTACTATCACCGTTTACTATAATGTTTCTTTACCCATCATACATTTAGAAGCTTTAAGCAATAGTAATTTCTGACAGATGGCGCTAAATGTGGCAAGAGAAGACGGCTAAAGGACTTTTCCATCCTTAAACTATTTTCAATATTGTTTACTATTCCATAATTTATAACTATTTTACTGTTAGCTGTTACTGTTATTAATTTTTTGTATATTGTATATTGTATTGCATTTTTAAATATGTTTGTAAAAAACGAGGGAGAAATAGAGTTAAGGAGAGAGTTTTTACTGATGAGGGAAGGACAATGTAGAATGAATGCGTGTACAAGTGAAAACAGCATTGTCCATCAGGTAAACCTAAATATTTTTTTTTATATAATTTGAATATTTTTTTAAGCATAAATAATAACAAAATACATTTTTTAACATTTTAAATCAACAAAGATTTTTTTTAATTTAAAGTACGGATAATATTTGAATTGTTTTGGCATTTAATAGTAGACTTTTCTTATTTTTTTTTACTAGTGACACTGAGACAATAAGCGCTTGCATTATTAAAAATTTAACAAAAGGAGAAAACTGAGGTCCCTGTGTGCTGATATGTCTGATTGCAATCAAAATAATTAGATTCTTCCGAAAAAATTAATAATAAAAAACTATATATTGGAGTATAGAAAATTTCTTCACATTTTTTCGGCAAGAGAAATAAACTTTTCAACACTAACTTGAAGAGGAACATTATGTACGCGGAATCTAAGGATTTGATTTTCAAACGGTTATAGTAAATTATTTAATTCATATGTCATGTTATAAATTCATCTGTCATAGTAACATAAGTACTATATAGTAGAATACTTCATGGTAAATTAGCTTATGGTTATTGATAAACAGGAGGTGGAGAGGACTCTGGGCTAAAACTTTAGTACAGAAAAGAGTATTGTTACAAAATATTTGATTTATAATTATATTAAGTGCTGAAAGCTCATAAGTTCAAAATTTAATTCTTGCTGTAATTTTTAAGTTTATTTTCAATATTGTAATAAGTACAAAAGAAAATATTTGTAATATAATTCGTATTCAGTAAAGCGCCAATGACGCAGTAGGTTTTATACTTTTACAGTGAAAGAAGGTGGTAAAACCAAAACTCTTCTGTGTAGAGATTTTTGTTCGTTTCAAGCTAGATTTGCATATTCAATTTAAGTTTCACTCGTTTTAAGATTTGAAAACTAACCAATCGAAGTGAAGCGACGGCAAAAAAAATGATATTTTAAAATATTTGAATAAATTTAGCAAATGAATAAGTTCGTAATTTTGATAAATTTTTTAACTTGTTAACTTTTTTATTTTTTGGGGCTGTCCCTCCACTCCGATGGGTTGTTGATAAAATCGAAAACGTCGACCTATTATCGGCCTGGACCACGATATCGGCCTCTTAGTTTTCTCAGCATCCTTGATTGCCTTTTCTCGAGCTTCTTTTTTCTTGTCCACCTCTTTTTATCCTTCAGTGCCCTTTTTTCGGCATTATTTCATAGCTTATTGACCTTTTACATGATACAAAATATAATTAGAAAGAAAGATACAAAAAATATATTTGAATAGAAAAAGCTTATCTCTTCTTTTGGTTGTGAGTCAGTTAGATCACTTCTGTCCCATTTTCTGACCAGAACAGTTTATGTTATGGAATCATTTTTATCTATTTTAAATATTTCTTTTTTTTTCTTTATAAATATTTATAAATTAATAATATGAAATGAAAATCAAGTATTCATTTTCTTATGGGATATTTCCTCATACAATACATAATCAGAATCATTCTAAATAGGAATAATTTTTATTTGGTAGTTCTAACATAGAAGTCAAAGTTTAATAAAATGAATAAACTATGTCAATAACCCTAAGACAATTGGGGACTTGTCATATTAGAAATTTAGAAAAAAATAAATGGAATCTTTCGTAATTTCTTACTTAAAATTTGGGTTACAGGCATACTTAGAAAAACACGCCGCTGTTAGGTGAAGAAAAATCTATGAAA
>NC_142796.1:69717629-69737711 GCF_049724085.1 Artemia sp. Qi Xiang Cuo | reverse complement strand
CTTCCCCCTCTGTGTTTACGAACGCAGCTTCCAGGCTCAATAGAAAAAGGGTATTTCCTTAAAAGTCTTTCAATAATACCTCTTAATATGGTTTAAATATACCACTAATATTAGGTCATCCTTGGGAGGGGGGGGTCTTGGTCATATGGTGATGGATGGGGGTGATGGCATATGATGACGGATTGAGGTTATGCCATGACAGCGTGTTTTGTGGGCGTATAATGATAGGCTTGGGTTGCAAAAACTTGTCCGGGATTTTATAGCATAATTTTATTAGGAAATGCCTGAAAGATGTCTTGGGGGGGATGTAGCAATATCAGGGGGGTGTTTAATATCATCCATAATTTACCAATGTGGTATGTATTGCCATTGACTAGTATACTCTAAAGCTTAAAGATAAGGTGGGAGGTGTTGAATGAATTCTTCACTAGAGGGGGAGTGAAATCTAACAAAACTCAATGAAACGGTGCATTTCGTTAAAATTCTTTCTATAATACTTCTTAATATGGTTTAAATGTATTACTAATATCAGGTCACCCAGGGGGTAGGGGGTGTCACATGCGTGAAATGCCATGGCAGTGTGGAGTATTTTGTGGGGTCTAATGCTTGCCTTAGGTTGCAAAAAACTGGAATCACGGGATATAAAGACATAATTTTAATATGAAATGCCTGAAAAAAGTCTTGGGGGAGATGATGTCTTGTCAGGGTTGGAGGGGGGGGGTAATGTAATGTCATTGTGGGGGTAAATTATAGCTTAAAAGTTAGGGTAGGAGACATTAGGGAATTTTTCCCGTGGAAGAGGTGAAAATCTAACAGGTATTCAAAGAAATGGATATTTTCCTTAAAACCTCTTAGTATTTCTTTAATTTACATCTAATATCAACCTTATTCTTCCGGTATTGCATGCTGGAGGGGGGGGGCGGTATTGTCGCGATAGTGTGAAATCTAATAACCAACGTAATGAAACAATACATTTTCGCTTTATCGTTATTAATATCTTGAGAGCAAATGTCTCCTGGGGTGTATCAAATTGGGAGAGTAACGCATCATTCTAACGAGTGCCAAAAAATGGGGGATCTTAGCTGTCATGCAATAGTTTATTTTTAGACTATGGTTCCAGAAACAAAATACCGTGAATGGTTTCATGGACGACTTGTTTGGGGCGCTGTACCATTGGAAGGGAATGACCTTTTGAGTCCTGGCGGGGTCAAGAACTATAGAAAAAGAAAAAATATGAAAGGTGTTTCGAGCGAAAAAATAAAACGTCGAAAAAAGAAAATATCATGGGGCTTTTGGACGAAAAATGTCAAAATGGTATTATCAGGCAGTGATGGATGTGCTGTCCTTCGTAAAATGCGCTGACCTTATATAAAGTATGTACCGCCAATCAGTTAATGAAAAAAACGCTTTGGGGGTTTTGGGCGAAAAAAGTATTATGTGATAGTGTTGCACAATAAATACGTAAGGTGTGAGCTGTCATACGTTACAAGTGGAGATTCCCCCATGGGTTCCTGACGGAAAGTACATATATGTCCGTTTGTAACGGGGTAAGTCGTATGACGTAATTGGAGTCCAGAGATGCGTGTCACGGAATCTTGGCAACTGTGCTCCCTTTAATAGAACTGATAGCTGCATTGCGTAGGTGTGACGGCTTGAGGGGTTGATAACTTCTCTTATCTGACCCTTTAAAGGCGAGGATGTGTCACGTGGTGTAACATGTGCTTGAAATGGGGGTGTGTACCTTGACGTCAGAGGACTCTCACAGAAAAACAAAGGGGTGTGTCACAGAAAAACACCTGACCTAACCCGACCATTTAATTCTTGCCAAGGACATTGAACTCTTGCCAAAAATTGGAATATCGCCAACTAGAAACAGGTGTGAGGGCTAGGAACAGCTGATCGCATTGCACAGGTGCGAGGGTGTGACGTCAGAGGGCATGTTGTAGAAATTCAATGCAAAGGTGAGGGCATTTGGCAGAAAAACAAAGGTGATGTATCATAGAAAACACCTGACCTAACCAAACCATTGAACTCTTGCCAAAAATGGGAATCTTGTTATTGAAGTCTCGCCAAGGACATTGAACTCTTGCCAAAAATGGGAATCTTGGCAGGGGTGGGAATCTTGCCAAGGCTGTCACAGAATCCAGTGAGGGGGTGTCATGGGAATTTTGCCAAGCACCTGGCCGCCAAATGAGGAAATCACCGTTAAACATTTCTTCTTGAGCTGTTGAACAATCGGAAGGAAAGAGTAGAGCGTCACAAAACCAATGGAGTGGCTACTACTGCTATCATTGTGTACTCTATAGTGGTTAACCCGTCAAAAACAGGTTTTTCGTGAGTGGTTTACTTGTAAATGCCTATATAATGCCCTAGTACCTTATTATATTAAGCGAGAATAGTTACTATTCCTGATTCAGTGTCAGATGGCAATTTTTTATCACTAGGTAGTTTTTTTGAAAACTCATTTTTCAACTTTTGATTACTAAGGGCTGTGGTTCGCTCTTTACTAGGTTGCAGCTGCCGCTGCAACCATGATTTACACCATATCCCCAAGGACAGGGTGATTGTTATTTTTGGGTTCTGATCATTGATTTGGCAGATTTAAAATAATTAGACTCAGTATAATGTATTATACTGCTTTTTCTCCTTATTATATAGCAGTATAACACTATTGTCGCAATAAACATAGTCTACTCTTAGCGTTTTTACACGACCAGGAAGTTTTGTTCTTTTCAAAGAAGATATGGTACATTTCTGGCAAAGAGACATATTCTTTGAGTTTTTTATTTTCCTTGCTAATTACCACCTCCCCCTCCACATTTCTTGGAGCCCAAATTTAGGATAGCCAGTAAGAATTTGACGGTAAACTGAAAAGAAAACTTGTATTACTTATCCTTACTCCTTGCCTAGGTACTAACAATCGTTGAATTGTCATATGGTTATACACATCCGCCTGGTCACCATCAGGCTCCACAGAGACCGAGACCACAAGGACACAAAAGACAATCAATTCCTATAAGCAACAGCAAGCAAGATGTTACAACAGTCTTCGGAAGGTTCAAAAGAGGGAATACAAATAGTTCTGAGATCGAGTTTGACGCTTATTCTCCGGCTACTATTCAAGCTGAAAAACTTCCTTTTATTAAGATGTAAGCATTTGTTTAATGTTAAATTACCCATACCAAAAAACCTGTATGCTGGGAGGGGGATGTGGGGTTTGACCCCCCTCCCTCTCGAAATTTTGTCTGACTCATGAAAACGTAACAAAAGTGAATACAAACAAATTTTTTATACGTGTCTAATACAGTTTTTTAGTGTACCCCCCCCCCCCTCGAACAAAAATATTGGATAAGCCTTTGCCTACTGTAAATTTTTTTTCGTAGGCTATGTAATTTTTTTAAGTGGTAGGTTCTACCTAAAAATAAGATTTTAATCAGCAATAACAGGCGTTTTCCCAGACAAATAAGATTCTTGAAACAACATTTAAAAATAAAATATCATTGGAACAGAGAAGTTTATAAAACTGGATCGCCAAATGGCAAACCGTGGAGGCATAAAGTTTAAGAACCCAGCCCGTGACGGGGCAAAGCCTACAATCCAAGTCCATAACCTTTCTTTATTAGCTTAGATCTCGAATTTACAAACCAGATTATGAACTCATGATCCAGATGGTATTTTTCACCATTTGGACTATGATAAAACGGTAAACTTACAGATCAAAGTGCGATTTTAAAATTCATTTTGTCCGTGGAAAGGGCCTAAGATCTCGATTCAGGCACAATCGCAGGGTGGGGCTGTTTAGAGTTACTCCCCCAGTGGCGTCAATTTATGAAAACTTTGGAAGAGGAGGGGCAAAATATATTTTTAAAAATATCACGAGGAAGGGTAAAAGGAAAATACCCCCCAAAAAGGAATCTTTTGAAGTATAGGTAGGGGAAGGTAAAAATTATAGGGGTTACATTCTCCTCCTGTCTTCATTCCCTAATTGACACTACTGCTCTCCTCACGCCTAGGAAAAGTCAAGAAATTCAAGATTTTGCCATATGTCTAATGTTTTTTATGTAATTTTTGCGGGCTTTCAAAGTACAATCTTAATTCAAACCCTCGTCAAACTATCATCTCCGGGCGTACCCCCTCCACCCCAAAAAAATCCAATTTTTCTCGAATTTCTTGACACTCTTATAGAAATTATGTGAATATACATAATAGAAATAAGATATAAAAAAATGAGATATAATAGAAATACATAATAGAAAAAATGTGAATATAACAGAAATATATATAATAGAAATCTTATAGAAATGAGAATATGTCAAATACGTTTTTACTACCCCATCCCCTGGAAAAAAACCTACACTTTAAATGGATACCTCGTATCTGTAAGTCTTTAATTAGGAGCCACAGACAAAAGGTATATGATTCTGATATAGTACTAATAAACCAACTGATTATGCTTCCTTATGCTTTTAAGATTATCAAACAGTTCGTGGTAACGAACTGTAAGTAAGGAGCGACCCGGCTCAATGGTAACCGAAACTCTAAAAAACGGCATTTGATACCAATAGATACATCAAAAGAATAAAATTTTAATTCTGATTTCAAATATATAAGTTTCATTAAGTTTAATCTTACCCATCAAAAGTTACGTGCCTGAGAAAATTTGGCTGATTTTCGAAAAAAGGGGGAAAGACCCCCTAACAGTTATAGAACCTTAATGAAAATCACACCATCATATTCAGCGTATCAGAGAACCCTACTGTAGAGGTTTCAAGCTCCTATCTACAAAAATGTGGAATTTTCCATTTTTTGCCAGAATAAAGATCACGGATGCTTTTTTTTTTTTTTGTTTGTTTGTTTTTTTTGTTTTTTTGTTTTTTTTTTCTAGGGGTGATCATATCCACCCAGTGGTCCTAGAATATAGTGGGAGAGCTCATTCGAACCTAAATTTAAAGTTATAGTGCCCTTTTTTAAGTGACCAAAAAAAATTGAGGGCAACTAGGACCCCTACCACGCTCATTTTTTTCCCAGATTTATACGATCAACATTGTGAGACAACCATTTTGTTCAGCATGGTCAAAAATATGATAAAAATGTCTTTTAGAATGACTTGATCCCCCAAAGACCCCAGGGGGAGGGCTGAAAGTTATGAACTTTACTCAATGTTAACATTTAGTCTTGGTTATTGGGAAGTATACAGACTTTTTCAGAGGAGATTTTTTCTGGTAGGTGGGGGAAGGAGAGGGTCGGGGGCTATATGGAAGGATCTTTCCATGAAGGAAGTTTTCATGGGGGAAGGGACATTGCTATGAAGGGGGCGCCGGATTTCCCAGCATTATTAAAGAAAAAGATCAGGAATTAAATAAAAAAAAACAAGTTTTTCAACTGATCAACTGATTGTGATTAAGAGGTCATTTTTAAAGAACTGGAAAAAAAAATTTGAACTATAGTTTAAAGAGCAGGGTATTGACTAGGGGGCGAACCCCCTAGTATACGTGTTAAAAATTTATGAATATAGAAGTTCGTTACGTAAGTTAATTCTAAGTTACGTATATTTATTACTAATAAAAACGTTCATAAATAAAATTAAACAAGTTTCGAGAAAGCCATTTAACCAAATATAATATGCAAATTTTGTTTTAATTATTCGTGTACGGTGAGCCAAAATCAAAACCTGGATTAATTCAAAAACGTTCAAAAATTAAATAAAAAAAACAACTTTTTTTTAACTGAAAGTAAGGAGCGACATTAAAACTTAAAAGGAGCAGAAATTATTCCATATATGAAAGAGGCTATCCCCTCTTCAACGCCTCGCTCTTTACGCTAAAGTTTGACTTTCTCATAACTCTATTTTTTTAAACAATAAAAAAACTTTAGCGTAAAGAGCGAGGCGTTGAGGAGGGGACAGCCCCCTTCATATACGGAATAATTTCTGTTCGTTTTAAGTTTTAATGTCGTTCCTTACTTTCAGTTAAAAAAACTTGTTTTTTTTATTTAATAAGAAACTAGCGCTTTACTGAAAATACAAAAGTCAAGTATAAAAAACAGAAATATTGATTTGGGAGTAAAAAATGAATATGTAGCCTGACGACAATAATCGAATCTATAAAGCTTTTCATAGTCTTACAACAGTTGTGACATCAGTAACTTTCAGTATACAATTGAAATTATCTTAAAAATATAAGCATAAAATTAGATATTTTTTAATCAACGCGAAGTAATTGAACAGCATACAGAGATATAGGATTGACTTATCAGGTAGCATTTTAGTCTCGCCAGCTATAATACCGATAGTGAGTAATATACGGTCTTAAATTGTAAGAAATATGCTTTAGTATTACTTGAAATGACGATCAAATTAGACATAATATTAACTCTGGAAATCCGATCATTTCTCTTTATACAACAGTGAATTTCAAGCTATGATATAAATTCTAAAGATAGTAAATAGTCCTAATGCTATCAAGATGGTTTTACTTTGAACTTGTGTACAAACTAATTATGACATGTCCTTTTCAGAACCAAAATGATTTCAAGTCCAGTGCGGTATTAACAGAACCACACCTCCAATAATGTAATTTAATATATTGCTGTTTGTAGGACTTTTATTTCGTAACTTATTAAGGGGGCCTGGAGGAGATATTTGCGAGAAGTGCTCTTGCAAACCTCCAGTTAAGGGTTTTAGACCATAATTATTGCAATAATACCGTTTTATGCTTCCAAAATTTTCAACATAAGAAGAGGCACCAAAAGCGTTGTTCTCAGTGCTATATCTCACTTACGAATGCTAGAATTGAAAAAAAAAAGTTCGTAAATATGAGCAAAAGTTTTCAAGTGAGCTATTAAACATGACTCTAAAAAGTTCTGGTCACCCGCTAGCCCCAGCTTTTCCACTTGAGACATGGCACCAAAAGTACCGTTGTTAGTGCCATTTAGAACTTGCAGATGGTGGAATTTATAGGAAGAAAGTAGATATGAACAATATTTTTTATATGAACTATCAAAAATCTATCTAAGATGTTCTGGTAGCCCGCTAGCCTAAACCCTCGAGAAACGGCATAAAAAGTACCTTTTTTCGCGCCATATGCCACTTGCAAATGGCAGAATTACATATGAGAAAAAGCTTTTGAATGTGCTCTTAAGCATCTTCCTATGATGTTCTAGTAAAAGCTTAGTAAAAGCCACGTACATATGAGAAAAAGCTTTTGAATGAGCTCTTAAGCATCTTCCTATGATGTTCTAGTAATCCGATAGGTCTAAAACAAAGAAGGAAAAAAGACCGTTTTAACATTTTATAACTTTAATTACTATGGGTTGTAGTTCCCTCTTTACTAGGTTGCAGCTAATGCTACAATCTACAAAGATATCATTGCAAATTCTCCCCAGAAACTAGTTAACATTGAAATCTGTGAAATGTAATAGATGGTAGAGTTTTTTAGATACCTAGATAATATAAGCAATAGCTTTTAATTGAGCCAATAAAAATCTATCTAAGATGGTGTGGCAACAAGCTAGTGTTTCAGTAGCTAACTGATGAGCAGACGATTTATGAAACTTACTAAGGGGTCAGGAAGGGGGAGTGTATGGGAGAGGCTCTTGTAAACCTCCAGTTAAGGGCTCTGAAACATAACTATTACAATAGTATCTGATTTGCACTTCAGAACTTTTTCACTTAAGAAGTGGCACCAAAAGTGTTATTTTTAGTGCTATATCGCACTTAATTAATGGTAAAATTGAAAAAAAAACTCGTATATATGAGCAATAAATTTCAAATGAATCATTAAACGTCACTGTTACAAGTTCTGCTAGCCCAATAGCCCCAGCTTTTTCCACTTGAAACACGACACCAAAAGTGCCATTTTTAGTGCCATTTGGAACTTAATGATGGTGGAATATATACGAAGGACGTAGATATAACCAATATCTTTTATATGAGCTATAGAAGATTTGTCTTCTTTGTTCTGGTAGCCTGCTAGAGCCACCCCTTGAGAAATGGCAAAAAAGCCATTTAGTGTCATATGGCACTTGCAGATGACGGAGTTTATAAAAAGCATGTAGATATGAGGCATAGCTTTTGAATGAGCGATTAAGCATCTTTTTATGATGTTCTGGTAGGCCGTTAGGCCTGTTGAAAAAAAAAGAAAAAAAGGAAGACAAATCCCTTGCAAAAAAATGATTTTCCTTGTTGTTCAAGGAAGGAGACTGTAATTCCCTGTAGTAGGTTTTTGAATATGCTGATTCAAATGGTACAATTTTCACTTTTAGGGGTTTTAGGCTTTTTCGAAATCACTTTAGATTTTTTTTCGTTATAAACTTTTACTTTTAAGACGAAACAAAATAATAGTCACCATTCCTGGTTCATTGCCTGACGGTGATTATTTTTTTCACTAGGCAGTTTTTCAAAACGAGCTTTTTATCTTTTGGTTACTATGGGCAGTGGTTCGCTCTTTACTAGGTTGCAGCTGCCACTGCAACCATGATGTTCATTTAAGCGATTTTGCGGTAATCGACAAGTTTGGTGCCTGTGCTCGTCTGCCTTCGTTTTCTTCAAATATAATTTTATGGCTATTGCCTATTAAAAACAAGCTTATTCGGATCATTTTATCTTTAAACAATAAATTCAAGAGCACTAAAAATAGCTTATGAAATAGTCAGAAATTTGGCGGTTAGCTCTAACAAATTATTGGTTGAGTTCAAATGAATTTCTCGTTCGATTTCAATTTAATTTATTGATCGCAAAGGGGACAAAGACACTTGTACTCTCTAAATAATTGGAGTATATTTGTTGACGATAATACTGATACGACCGTTATTGGCACAATATATTGTTGTTGTTTTTTTGTTTGTTTTTTTCCATACCAGGGCGCTTCGTATCGAAGGAGTTTTCATAGAAACTTCGAAAAGGGCTCATTCGATTGGAAATTGGAGTGGTTAGTGCCCTTTTTAGTAGTCAAAAGCGATTGGAGGGCAACTAGCCCCCACCCCACGCCCATCATTCCCCCAAACACATTCAATCAAAATTTGAGATGGCCATGTTATTTTAGTGTAAATGGTTCCCAGATAGAAAATATGTTTTTGAGGAGGACACTCCCTCACAAACCTCAGGGCAAGGGTTTTAAGTTATGCCCCGGAGGTATATAAGAACAACATTGGCACAATGTCTTATTTTTTTTTCCTTTAGAGCAGGGCACTTCGTATCGAAGAAGTTGTCGTAGAAACTTCGAAAAGGGCTCATTCAATTGGAAATTGGGATGGCTTGTGCCCTTTTTAATAGTCAAAAGTGATTGGAAGGCAACTAACACCCCTTCCACGCCCACCATTTCCCGAAACACATCCAATCAAAATTTTGACATAGCCATTTTGTTCAGCGTAGTTGATTTTCACATAGAAATTATGTTTTTCAGGAGGACACTCTCCCATAGCCCTCATGGCAAAGGTTGTAAGATATGGCCTTCGGACGTATAAGGTTTTTATAGAAGGTGTTGTCGTAGAAACTTCAAAGGCTCATTCGATTCGAAATTCAAAGGGCTGGTGCCCTTTTTGATAGTCCAAAGTGATTGGAGGGCAACTAACTCTCACGCCCACCTTTTCCCCAAACTTTTCCCCAAAATCTAAATTTTGAGATAGCCATTTTATTCAACGTAGTTTTAAGTTCTGGAAAATAGGTCTTGGGGATGAAAGCCCCCCCCCCCCTCCACAGCCCTCAGGACAAGGGTTGTAAGTTATGCCCTGGGGCATATAAGGTTTTTATAGAACGCGTTGTCGTAGAAACTTCAAAAAGGGCTAATTCGATGGAAATTGAAATGGGTAGTGCCCTTTTTAATAGTCGAAAGTGATTAGAAGGCAACTAACACCCCTTCCACGCCCACCATTTCCCCAAACACATCCAATCAAAAATTTTTAGATAGCCATTTTGTTCCACGCAGTTTAAAGTTCAGGAAATTATATCTTTGAGCAGGATACTCCCCCCTCAGTCTTCAGTGCAAAGGTTATAAGTTATGCCCTGGGGGCGTATAAGGTTTTAATTGAAATCTTTGTTGTAGAAACTTGAAAAAAACTCATTTGATTGGAAGTTCAGAGAGCTAGTGCCCTTTTTAATGTTCGAAAGTTATTTGAGGGCAACAAACCCCTTCTCACGCCAACCTTTTCCCCAAACACATCCAATCAAAATTTTTAGATAACCATTTTATTCAACGTAGTTGAAAGTTTTGGAAATTAGGTCTTTATAGATGACAAACCCTCCCTTTCACAGCCCTCAGGGCAAGGGTTGTAAGTTATGCCCAGGAGCAAGTAAGGTTTTTATTGAAAGCGTTGTCGTAGAAACTTCAAAAGGGCTCATTCAATTGGAAATTGAAAGGGCTAGTGCCTTATTTAATAGTTGAAAGTGATTGAAGGGCAACTAACCCCCCTCTCACGCCCACCATTATCCCAAACACATCCAATCAAAATTTTGAGACAGCCATTTTGTTTAACGTAGTTGAAAGTTCTAGAAATTAGGTCTTTGAGGATGGATAACCCCGTCAGAGCCCTAAGTACAAGGGTTGTAAGTTATGCCCTGGTGGCATATAAGGTTTATATAGAAAGTTGTTGTAGAAATTTTAAAAAGGGCTCATTTGATTGGAAATTGAAATTGCCCTTTTTAATTGTCGAAAGTGAGTGGAGAGTAATTAAACCCCCTCTCACGCCCACCATTTCACCGAAATAATTCAATTAAAGTTTAGAGATAGCCATTTTGTTCAACGTAATTGAAAGTTCTGGAAATTATGTATTTAAGGATGACAAACCCCTCAGAGCCCCGAGGGCAAAGGTTGTAAGTAATGCCCTGGGAGCATATAAGGTATTTTATAGATAGAGTTGTCGTAAACTTCAAAAGGGTCTGATTCGACTGGAAATTGAGAGGGCTAGTGCCCTTTTTAATAGTCGAAAGTCATTGAAGGGTAACTAACCCCCTCATCACCCCAACCATTCCTCCAAACACATCCAATCAAAATTTTTATATAGCCATTTTGGTCAACGCAGTACAAAGCACTGGAAGTTAGGTCTTTGAGAAAGACAACAACCCCCCCCCCCAGCCCTCAGGGCAAGGGTTGTAAGTTGTGCCCTGGGGGGCATATAAGGTTTTTATTGAAAGTGTTGTCGTAGAAACTTCAAAAGGAGTCATTTGATTAGAAATTGAAAGGGGTAGTGCCATTTAAATAGTTGAAAGTGATTGGAGAGTGACTAACACCCCTCTCACATCCACCATTTCCCCAAACACATCCGATCACGATTTTGAGATAGCTATTTTATTTAACGTAGTTGAAAGTTCTGGAAATTATGTCTTAGAGGATGACAAACACCGTAACAGCCCTTAGGGTAATGGTTGTAATTTATGCCCTTGTGACATATAAGGTGTTTATAGAAAACGTTGTCATTTCAAAAAGGGGTCATTTGATTGGAAATCGAAAGGCCTAGCGCCCTTTTTAAAAGTACAAAGTGATTGGAAGGCTTGACGTTTTTATAGTAAAGATCGATGTGGGTATAATGTACTATTTTTATTGTTGTTGTCGTTTAGACCAGCGCACTTCGTATCGAAGGAGATGTCCTGGTAACTTCGAAAAGGGCTCATTCAACTGAAAATAGAAAGGGCTGGTGCCCTTTTTACAATTCGAAAGGGATTAGAAGGCAACTAATCCCCCTCCCACTCAAACCCTCCCATTTGCCCATTATGTTTAAAACTAAATGTTGCCTTAAGATTAAATCAAAGTACACTATGTTACACTGTTGAAATTTATAATTTCAACTATAAAGTCTTAACAGAAAAGAAAATATTTAAATTATTATTTTCTTTTTCCCTGAAAAGATTGTGTCAATATATAACGAACAGAAATCAATTAAAAAAACATTTTCCACGAAATAAGTTTGTCAAAGAAAAGTAAAGAACTTCATTAAACAGAAAATGAGCTGAAATAAAATCAAATAATCTACCAAGCGTGAAACTAATACAAATCAGCATCAATAAATAAATGAAACCCAAAACGAACAGAAATTGCAATAAATAACCAAGTCAAACTCAAAACGAGCAGAAATTAACACAAGTTGGGCTAAAAACCCTTATGCCTTCCGAAGGCCAGAACAAAATTTCCACTTTCCTGAAACAAATATAAATGATTTTACTTTTATAGCCTTAATATATTAAATAATATTAACATTTTGATTACTAAATATCAGTATATGTATATTAAACTAAAACAGTAAAACAGTGAGCTCATTTTAGTAGGGTGGCAATCCAGATTTCATTTTCTCTCGTTCTCACTAAAATTGGGTTATGGGCACCTGGGTTGTGCTCTTAGAGATCTAAAATATGAGCAGTAGTTTGCTAATTTTGGGACCCACAGGCATCAAATATCGAGATAGCAGCTTAATAATGCCTGTGGCGAAAAAAAAATCCTGCAAATTAGATTTCTGTCCAAATTTCTTTTTTATTTTGGTTCCAAGTAGTCACATCAATTCAAGAAAATGTAGGAGGGGAGAGAGCAAGGATTTTTCTCAATGTTTAAAATGAAGATACAAACAAGGTATTTTCTAAAAATTAGGATGGGGGTGTTCTCAATCTTTTCAATTAAAGAAAAATAAAGATACAGAAAAGCTCTGTTTCAAAATATAGGGGGAGGGAACAATTTTAAATCCTCTTCGCTTTTACCAATTGCCACGACTATTCTGACGAGTGGCTTTGGAAATTTGTACTGCAATTTCTTCGTTTAGACCAACCACCAATACCTTGAAACAGATATTAATGTTTCATTTTTATGATTTTATATTTTTGTCTCCTAGAAGGAGGGGAGGTAGTGCATCAACGAATATTACCTCCTTGTTTTCTACCATCTGCACTAATGACTATGTTTATCCAGCAAAACTGTTTTGGGATCCAAGTAAGGATCTCATCGGTACCCAAAATAAATATTATTTATTACTTTGTTGATTTTTCTGTACATTGAAACTTGCAGGCGGCACAAAAGATTTTAGATAGTGGGAAATTTCTTGGGCACAAAAACTAGCAAGCTGTTGCCCCGAATTTAGATTCACCCAGTTCCGACTCTGCTGCTGAGGTACCGACTTTATTTTTTACCGTTTCGTCCTGTTGCATGATAACATCACCAAAGACCTTATGATTAGTAGACCAAATTATCGGTAAAAATGGACTAAAAAAGTCGCGGTGATCTAATATCCCGTGGACATAACATTTTTCCCGAATTTAGATTTACCTCGATGCGTCATCTGGGTTCTTTCTTCCTTGCTCTTGATGGACTCTTGTTGTTCTTTCTTGTAAGATCTTTATGCATATATTTGAGGCGTGTTCTGCCAACAAACAAATGGTTATCACTTAAAATAGCGTTATTAGGGACATAATACTACAATATTTTTAAATACGAAAATCCTGCTCAACGATTGCATTTGAGTGGCTTTTGCTGGCATTGAGCAATGCCAAGAAATAAGTTTAGGTTTAACTAGACATCCGCGTCAACGATTATATTATGACGTAATTTAGAGACCGATGTGACAGTTATTCAGAGCTTAATTTCTCAAAATACATATTTTCCAATTTGATAAGACTTTTCATGCTAGGAGGTAGAATTTCCAAAATGCTAATGAAATGTTTTGATCCATTTCCTTTCTAGATTTGAAGAAAATCCAAAGTTTATGATCCAGATTCCCCTCAAAGTCCCCAAATTAAAGCACATAATCAATGTAGAAGGATTTATTCTGCAGATAGCATGTGAGTTTAACAGCACCAGCAAAAATTTGACGTCAAAAATTTCACCGGCAAAAATTTGACGCCTCGGTTAACGAACTTCCCTATTACAAGGTACTAAAAGAAAGAAAAAGTAGTATCCAAGTCCCAGTGGCGTCAATTCACAAAAATTTAGTGTGCGATTTATTTTTTGGTAATCTGGGACAGAGGCGGATATATTCTTCAAAATCTAAGGGAGGCAAATTTGCATTTTCTTAAATAAAAATACCAAAAAAACATTTTGTAATAAAAACATCCCCCACCCAAAAGACGCTTTTCAAAATCCAGTCGGAAGAAGAAAAAGTGTTGTGGGGTACATGCTTTTCTACGCGTGGCGTAATTTCGTCAAAATCCTGAGAGGGGGAATAAAGTTAGAGTCAATTTTCCCAAATCAAACGAAAGTAATAATGAAAACTGCATCATATAGTACCACAAAGGCAAAGATATACTAAAGAAACATGAAACAGTTTCTCTGGATGCTTGAATTACGCAGGCTTATCTTAGTTTAGACAAGATTTTTGAACAAACTAAACTTAAGCTTAGTGGGGCAAACTTGGGTTTATGGGCAGTTGCCCCCTGTCCTATTGCAAATTACGCTCCTGCTCCCTACCTCCTCTTCCCCTGAATTGACGCCACATAAGAGTAAACCTGCTGGTATATTAGTGCACTGAATGACACCTTTGTTTAATCTACTATTAAAATTTCCTTAGTTTTATCATTCTAGCAATCACAGTTTAAGGATATACATATACATAAGGATAAACATATATATATTCTCTCTACTGTGCTAGCAATGGTCAAACGTGCAAAGAATGATTAATGTTTGTTTTGATTTAGTGTTGAGCAAAAAGACGATGGAAGCAAGCAAGCTAACAGTGAAAGACAAAATTTCATAGAACCAACGATATTATTCGATAATGAGATGCGGCAATTTGATGCTCTGATGAACAGCATTATGTTTACTTTAGACGATTTGTTGATGATTCTTGATCCAGAAGCCAGAGGAACTGTTTTTCCAAGGGATACAAACATAAAATGGTTCACAAAGCCCGGTATGTTTCTATGTTGTTTTTTCATAAATACGAAATCATCAAACAGGACATAACCATGACATGATGATTCGGTAAATGAATAACCGGCCTTGATGATTCGGTAAATGGATAGAGCTGAATCTGAGCTATGGAGTGAAAGCAAAAAAGATATAATTAAAAATGCAACAGTGCAGAAAAATAACATACCAAAACTTTCACAGGGAACACAACACCTTAAGGTAGGTTGTCCGACAGTCTGATGACATAAACCAACCCAAGCCACTTAGTTCAAGACTATAGCAGCCATCATTTTGGGCTAGTAGTTTAAGATGTTTCTAAGAGAGGTATTATTTTCTATTTAGAAATGAGTTCCATTGACTCCTTGATATATCATATATATATTGCAAAGCCACACGTTCTTTTCTTCAACAAATTTTCACACTTAAAGGTCTGTTTACTTCTCTTTTTAAAGAATTCAGAATTAAATTCAACCAAATCCACAAGTTTAGTTTTTCAGGTATCCTGTATCTAAAGATACTCCTGTATCTTTTGAGACCAAAAAAAAAAGGAAAAAAAAGTTATTAGAGAAGACAACAAAACAGATAGAAAAGCATTTTTCTACAGCCTTTATTTCAAGGGAGTGGATTCCAAATAACAAATATACAGGGTTTTGCTGGTCCAAAAAATTCTCCAAAAGGATAGGGTTACTTCCACTTTACTGAAAACTACGTAAACTAACTTAAAGGAAAAGTTTAATTTATTCAGTCATATTTTTACGTATTTTAAAGGAAAGCCTTTGAAAAAAGAGAAATAGTTGATAGAAATTTATTGCCAATAGACTAATTAAATGAAATGATTATTGGCAAATATACAAATGGAAAATATACTAATATTGATACTAATATAATAAGAATGTATAAAATAAATATATATATGCAAATTCAATGTATATAAGTATAATTAATATAGAGAAGATATATAATAAGAAAATATTGTAATAGTGAAAACTTGACGTTTGAGCAGTATTTAACTTTTGCTAATTATATTGAACTGATAAATTGTGTATAAACTTAAATATAAACAGGGTAAAACTGCTTTTTTTCAGTATAATACAAATAATATTTTAGAATAGTGGAATTAAAGGACCCTACTTAAGGCTTGGGGATAACACATAATGACAATTCTTGCATGACTCTGAAGTAAAAAACGTGATAAATCTCCAACATTTGCGAAATATTTACTTTATTTGCATTGATTGTAAACGTTTCTACTACAACATAACCTTGATGTTTCTCATCAGCGAACTCAGAAACCTTTATACACTGAATTCGGTGAACAAAAACTGTATTTGTGAATTAATTTGTGTATTTTTGTTTTGGACAGTCATACTCCAATGTTGCTGATTTACAATACTTAGCATTTAATTATTTCAATCCATTCCTTAAACACTTCCCGAATCATGACATGTCGAAAAAGGTACAACAAACCTATATTAATAATTGGTAGGTAACCAGGGAATGGACCTGAGACCCATATCCGAGATCCGTTTATTTGTAGTTGGTTGGTAAGAGGGAAATGGGTCCAAAATTTATGTATTTGTAATTTGTGAGTAAAAGGGGAATGGGTCCGAAGTCCTTGTATGGCTCTATTTTTAAGACAGTGATATATCTACGCGTCTGTCAAAGCCTTGCATGAAGCCTTTGTTTTATAAGGGGTTGCATAATTGGGCCATTGTCCATGAAAATGTACAAACCAAATGATTCTTAAGTGTGCGTTCGTTCTGACTAGAATACCTTGAAATATTTTTTTTTTAGTGAAGCCTCAGCAAACAACGATACGGGTAACATCTAGTCAATATTCAGATTTCTTAGGCAAGGCACAAGTTTTAATTTTCCATTAAAAGTTTTCCAACTTTCGGTGTCTGAACTTTCAGAACTACCGTTGGTTCAATTGTCGAAGTTCAGAACCCGAACGCGCTTAAAGTCAGCGTTTTTGGATTGATTATTTTACAGGGAAATATATGATATCAATTACTATTGTGCTTTCGTTTATAATTTTTGTAACACCATTATTGCTAGAATGAGTGGATTTATTTTCTGATGACTGAAAAAAATGAAATAATTTAAAAATGAAACAGTTTATTTTATTTCAACTTTTTTTCAATTTATTACTTTATTTACTTATTTTTATTAACTTATCTTTTATGATTATACAATTTATTTTTGTAATTTTTTTTTCTATTATTTTATTTTTACTTTATTTAAAAATATATAAAGACGAAGAACAAACAGAACAAAGCCAGGTGGACTGGTCGAAAATGATACATTTTTACAGCAGTTCGGTAAGAGCTGATACATCTTGGTAAGTCCAGATATCCACATATTGCATTTCACTTCAAAAATGGTTACAAAAGACATAATTTCAGCTATGTTGGAGTATTCACTTTTGAACACGTAAAAAAGAGCTTGATTGACCTAAAAATGGAATTTGTTTTGAGAAATGCATAGTTCCACTTTAAGAGCAAATTTGTTTTACTTTCCAGAGCGATAATTTCAGATTAATAGGAATAGAAAAAAAGCAACTTTTTATTGACTTAGAAAATAGAGCTTATACTAGGTATTCTCGACGTAGTGCCTTCAATTAGGTATTTTTTTTTTTTTTTTTACAAAACCACACTGCATTTCTATGACGAATAAATACACGATCAAATGGGGATAAGTTCAATTAATGGATAGTGAAAACAGATACAAAAGTCTGGACATTCCGATCACAGCGGTCGTTATTAGCAGAAACACTAAAGTATTAAAATTAAAACTAACATATTTATACAGAACAAAATAATAACTTCAGGGCCATTCACTAGATTTGTCTCTAAGAGTTCAAAAACCGGGTTCATCCAAAGTCTTTAGTAGTAAATTTCTTCTTAACTATTGCCAAAATTTAAGTTGAATTTCTAATGATGGGGACAAGATCTTCGTCTTCCTCTAATTTCAGAAGAATCTAAAGTCTTTAGTAGTAAATTTCTTCTTAACTATTGCCAAAATTTAAGTTGAATTTCTAATGATGGGGACAAGATCTTCGTCTTCCTCTAATTTCAGAAGGAATGTTTTTGAATTTATAGTTGTATACTTGATTGGTCGCATCTCCCTACATGTACGACTTAATGCCTTCAATTAGGTATTCACTGTCTAATAAATGGGCTTATCCCCATTTGAAAATTTATTTGTTGGGAGCTTATATTCGAGAATAGCTCAGTTGTAATTGTGATTATGCTCTTAAGTACTTTAAAGGGCGAGTGTTCAGTAGATTCTAAGCTAAACTAGTCAATGCGTCAAGCTAGAGTTGGCAATTTTTTTTTTGGGGGGGGAGGGCGGGGGGGATTAGTAAATTTTGCTTTTATTTACCTTAAGAAATTAAAACTAATATGAATTAATATTCAATAAATTCGCTTTTAGATACACCAAAAGAACACGAGGAAGAAGAAGTAGATGACATTCAGTTACAGTCGCTGAAAAAGATGGGACCTTTATCCCGAATCCTGGGAAACATTCTTGCAACAGTAATCTTTTTCGTTTTGCGGATTCTTTTTCAATAGTTTCTTTAAAATAAAATCAGGCATCAAAAAGGCCTATTGTGTATGTCACCTAGGGATACCAGTAAGTTGTGAACCACAGGGTAGGGGCTAATACCTGGTCCAACCCCTTCTCGGCTAGAAGATATATGTGAAGGAAGGACACAAGGACAGTTCCATGTTTCTTGGGGTGGGGTGCATATTTGTATCAGGTGAACAGGGGGGGGTACAATGAAATAGGTCATTATAATTTCTATATTACCGGCACAGCTAAGTTATTTCCTTGAAGAGAGGGCTAATTAATCATTTCCTGTCAAAGTTTCGCTGATTTTCTAGGGTAGATGGGGGGGGAGGGTGTAAATTTTTGAACGGACCACCGAATTATCTGATGCACTAGAGTCGTCAAACCCACTACTAATGTCAGGGTTTTGGACCCTTTTATCGATTTGAACACAAAAAGAAATTAAGGTGTTATCTCTAAGGTACCTTTTGCGCAACAATACCGTGCAATGACGAGATCGACTGGATGGCAAAACGCACTAAGCACTGATTTGACACAAAAACCAGTTCACACTCGATTTAAAAACTCATCAAGCTTGTGAATAGAAAAAGAGAAACGAAAATTTATTTGTAAAACGGCAACTCAAGCTTAAATCGGGCTATTTCAACGATTCTTAAACCATCTAAATAATGCTCCCTTTTACTACTACTACTACTAACAACTCACCGCAGCACCAAGCCACCTAAGGCCAACACAGCTACGCACGCTCCTCCTCCATCCCAATCTATTCAAAGCCTCCCTTTTTACACCCTCCCACGAAGTATCATTTCCTTTAAATCTTTCTTTATGACTTCCTCCCACCCCAGACAAGGACGACCAACTTTCTGCTTGGCCCTGGACGTTAGCCCAAAAAGAACAGTCTTCGGCAATCTGTCATCCTTCATCCACACAACGTGCCCTAGTCACCTCAACTTTTCTTTCATTATAGCCCTAGAGAGCGGTATTGAACCACATTTTTCGTATACCCTATTGTTTGAAATACGGTCAGTCAGCCGGGTACCCAGAACAATCTTTAAGCAATTTCTCTGGAAAACATCTAGCAAATCTTCATCTGCTTCTCGAAGCACCCATGCTTCAGAGCCATATTTGACTACTCTCATCACTCTAGCTTCTAATATTCTATTCTTGGTTTGCAGATTTATCTTCCTATTCTTCCAAACCTTTTTTACTTGCGAAAAAAACACCCTGAGCCTTGGCTATTCTACTTTTAACATCTTCACTGCTCCCAACATCTTTACTAACAATACTACCAAGGTAAGTGAAGCTGCCCACTTGATTAATATTTTCATTACCCAACGTAACCTTTTCATCTTCACATATTCCTAGCCTTAGTGACTTAGTCTTCTTAACATTAATTTTCAAACCTATTCTAGCACCCTGAACTCGTGAAACCTCTAAAAGTTCATTAATTTTGCTCACACTTTCCTCTAGGATGCTTAAATCATCATCATAATCTAAGTCCAGGAGACTTTTTCCTCCCCATTTGATTCCGTAGTCTCCCATTGCCTTTCCTGTGCTCCTTAATACAAAGTCCATCAAAATAATCCATATAAAGGGGGATAGAACACAACCCTGCTTAACTCCTGATTTAATATAAAAACCAGCTGCCAACTTCATTTCCTACCTTAACCACAGCAGTGTTATTCTCGTA
>NC_142796.1:69645010-69717129 GCF_049724085.1 Artemia sp. Qi Xiang Cuo | reverse complement strand
TGATAAATTTATTTGATACTTTACATTATCCTGACAATAGATTCCACCTTCCACCTAGCATTCATTTTCAGAGGGCGCCTTGACAATAGACGTAATTTTTAGGCATTATTTTGGCTTATAAAAGGATAAAACGAATAAGCAATAATATGCGTAATTTAAGGAAAGATGAGGGGAGAGGACTCCAGAAAAAGAGGGTGCGTCTGTGAGGGGTGGAGGCCCATTTTTCAGTCACCAGCTCACCACTGTTATATTTATAATTTTTTGTTGCAAATAGCGGTAATTTTCAAGTGTATATTTATTGTTAGCATGCCTCCTTCCACTAGGGCGCTGGCCCTGTTCGCTGGCAACCTCCTAGGGCATGTTCAGTCCCCCCGAGCGGTTTGTCTCAGCCCAGAGCACATTTTTTCAGGAAAAATATCAAAAAACGCAAAAGTGGAAAATTCTATTTCCCACCCATCCAGCGAACTACGGGGGAGTTTTGTAACTGTCTACTCATTTCAAGGATGGAATTCGGACTTGGGCTAGGCGATAAAGGAGGTTAAAAAAATGTCTTGCTAGAGATAATTTAAAAAGTATTAATAATAGGGAAATTATCACTGAGTTTCCACGACAACCCTTTAACGTCACATCACCCCTGTTTCTAGAGTTCAGCTAGCAAGATTAACACACCTGGCAACCCACCCAAGATTCCAGGTGTTCTAATATTTCTTTCTAATAGGCATGATTCCTAGCGATTTTGTTGCATTGTTTTCAGGAAGATTCCCAGGATTTCCGTGACCAGGTCTAATATGAATACAAGAGAACCGTCTATTATAGAATAAAACACATCCTAGCATCCAATTTCAGCAGGGTATCGCTGATATTAGGTGTAAATTTATCCCCTATTAAGAATTTTTAAGGAAAACGCACCGTTTTCTTTCAATTAAACTTATGAATATTTGACAGTATCCTGACAATATATGGCTGCCTCCCCACCCCCGCTAACAATCATTTTGAGAGGGCGATCTGATATTAGTGATAAACTCAAACAATATAAAGAGGTATTTCTGCAGGACTTATAATGAAATGCATCGCATCTTAGACAGGAATGTTATATTTCAGTCCCCCCACCAAAAAATTCAATTAATGCCTCCCGCCTTATCTTTAAGCTCTAAAATGTGCTAGTCCAAGGCAACTCATGCAACAATGCCACAATATTACAGCTCTTTGGCACCCCTCCAACATCACCCCATCTCCCCCAGGACATCTTTCAGACATTTCTTGTAAAAAATTATACTTCAAACATTGATTACTGGTTTTTGCAAGCCAAGTATATCGTAATAGCCTCAAAGACACTCCACACCGCTGTAAAATTACATAGCAGCCCCCCTCCGTCATCCACATGGCACCATCCGACCGCCACCTAGGATATTTTAAACCTTTTCGCTCCGAAAATAAGCAACTGTATCTAAATTAAACAGTTTTTTTTACTTGAACACCGAGAAGTCGCCCATTTCTTTGCTAGAAAGTGATACTCCAAGCAAGTCATCCCACAATGCGGCACAATTACTGCTTTGTGGCATCCCCTCTGACACCCTTCCATCCCCAAGATATATTTCAGTAATTTCTTGTTAAAAAATTATACTTCGATCCTCTGATTCAGTTTTTGCAATTCCAAACCTATCATAATAGTCTCTAAAATACTCAACACCACTTTGGCATTACACACCAGCCCCCCTCCTGCCATTCAAGTTGCACCCCCCCCCTCCGCCCCCAAAGACATTTTAAACCATTTCGCACCGAAAATAAGCTAGTGAATCTCATTAAACAATATATTTTTGAACACCGAGAAGTTACCATTTCGCTGCTAGAGAGTGATACTCCAAGCAATTCATGCAAAATTGGCACACTATTACTGCTCTGTGACATCTTTCTGACATCGCCCCATCTCCCCCAAGACACTTTTTCAGTCATTTCTTGTTAAAAATTTTGTAAAAAGTGAGTATATTTATTATTTTTTCGTTTTTTTGATTAAAAAAGGCACTAGAACTTTTAATTTCCGTTTGAATTAGCCCTATCATGACATTCCAGGCAGTGGTAGATCCAGGGGAGTGAGGGGGGTGCGAACCCCCCTAGCGTAGTCTAAAGTAGTATAATTTACTTAATCAACTAAAGTTTGCGTTAATTAAACTTGCTCCTAACGCAAGTTTACCGGATCAACCTATTGTGCGCCCCCCTAAAAAAATCCTGTATCTGGCCCTGATTCTAGGTCGACTGGGTCGATACGATCACCCCCGGTGTAAAGAAAAAAAACAAATAAACGCATCCGTGATCTTTCTTCTGGCAAAAAATACCAAATTCTACATTTTTGTAGATAGGAGCTCGAAATCTCTACAGTAAGGTTTTTTGATGTGCTGAAACTGATGGTGTGATTTTCATTAAGGTTCTGAAACCTTTGGGGGTGTTTTCTCCTTTTTTGAAAATAGGGCATACTTTTCCAGGCTCGTAACTTTTCATAAGTAAGACTAAATTTGATGAAACTTAAACATTTAAAATCAGCATAAAATCCAATTCTTTTGATGTAACTATTGATATTAAAATTCCGTTTCTTAGAGTTTCCGTTACTATTGAGATGAGTCGCTCTTACTGTACAGTTCGTGGTACAACTTATAAAGTGCGTATCTTTTTCCGTAGAAAAGAAATTGAATTTTTCATTTTATTTCAGTTTGCAGTTCAGAATCGCTACGGCTGTTATGTAAACTGCAAAAATATTTATGGTGTCCGAGTTATAATATCCGAGAAAATATCTGAAAATTTTTAAATTAGTTTTGTTTTTTGTTAGGTTCTTGCTACTCGATGCGTGACTTTAATTCGTCACGTCATAGTGAGAATTATAAGATGACTTCACGGAATAATTGTGATGAAAACAATTATGATCAAAGAGGTCTTAGTCCTGGGGAGCGTGGTGACAGAGAAGAACTTAAAGCGTTTAAAACGGTGACTTCATCAGTGATATCTTTGATGGGAGGTTATAGAGTTAGGCATGGTGTAAAAATAGGTTTTAATGGAGATGGTAATGATTTAGAAGAAGTTATGAAACCATTATTTGACCTAGTTGGCAACTTTGAGTTACATCCACCAATTTTTTTTTTATGAAAACCATGAACTCACGACAAACAACTTTAAAGAGCTGCTAAATCTCAGCAGGGAGCTGACGACAAAATGGATTGTTGATCTGACGACAAAATGGATTGTAGCCAAAAATTTGTTTTCAGGGCATTTAACTAATTCAACCACAATGTATTTCATTAAATACGTTTTTTGTCCCGTTGGACGTTTTCACATCCCTTCCAGCCAAAGACAACTCACCACTGAGGCTAATGACCGTCTACAAATTTTAAGGACACAGAAGGACGCCCTGCAATTTCTTCATGACTTTGGCTCTCATTATTCCACTTCCCTCCACCATTATGGAGGTATAAACACCTATTTTGAGATAAATGAAGAAGAATTTGGAAGAGGTTTTCATAATACACATTATCAGAGTTTTGTCAATTTTGAAGAATCTTTGAAAGAAAAGTATACAAAACGAATTTGGAAAGAACCTATGGCCGGAAGATTAATCAGCCGGGGATCAGTTGACGACCTTACTCCGGTCTGAGAATATATAGAGAAAGACTACTCTGGCCAGGCCGAGATCATAAGAAAAACATGGACCATGGAAGTTAAATCTAACTCCGAGTTTATCCGATCATTAAAGACCAAATATTTTGATCAAATAGAAACAGAAAGGGACGATATTTTAAATCGTTATTGTAGAAAAAAGGCAAATTGCAAGGTAAATTCAAAGTATGCTATGAAAAAAAAATTCTGTTTCCCTTTTTAGAAGTCAACAGCAATTGTAGGGTAACTAGCCTCCCCACCCAAGTTCATTTCCCTAAATGCATTGGATCAAAATTTGGAAATTTTGTTTATAATTAATGAAAAAAAAAATTACAAACAGGAAAAGGCCTACGGTTTTTCCTTATTTGATATAGTAAGAGACGAACCTCATAAAGTCAGGCAACTGACTTCCTTTCAAAAGATGATTTTATTTTCTTAAATTTTAGTTACTATGTGCCATGGTTTGTTCTTTACTAGGTTTCAGCTATATCTGATTAAACTAGCATAGGCCACATTGATAATGAATTGTATCGGTTTTTTGTGTAGTTAATTAAAAAAAACATATACGTATCCTTGATCTTACTTCTGGCAGAAAATACCGATTATAATATCATTCATCAAGCTTGTAAATAAAAATGCAGTTTTTTTGTCAAAACCGATTTTATTTTAAAACATATTTTGTGTTTAATTACAAAAGGCACTAGTTGTAGCAACTTCCTCTAAAATGAGCCATTACACAGCTATTTATGATTTTTCAGTTTCCAGCTAGGGGAGGAAGAAAATCAGACGGAATGAAAAAAAAGACGCCGTATGTGGAGAATATCGTGGTTACAGCAATTTTTTTGATTTTCAAGCCAATATATCCAATATATTTTCAAGCCAAGGGAAGGTAAGTTTGATTTTTAGACGTTTTGGACAAGGCAGTTCTAACTTTTTACTTCTTGTTTTGATCTTAATCTATTTTCAGGAGATGTGGGTTACTTTAGTTTTCGTCTCTCTTTGCGTTATCATCTCTAACTAGGTTGCTAGCTACCACTGCAACCCGTATCGTATTGTTAATTTTACAACTTTAATTAATGACGTCATAGTCCAAGTGGCGAGCACGGGCGGCTGTTAACCAAAAGGTTGGTGGTTCAAAGCCACCCGGGGTTATTTTCCTTTAATTTTTAATTCAGCTATAAATAAAACCATATCATTACTATATAATTAACTATAATTAAGTTGAGTATTCAATTTAGTGTAGACAAGAGTTCTTTATTATACTTTATCATAAACATCATTAATCATATATTTAAATATATTTTACATAGTCTAGTTGTTGGGATAGCTGGCTCTCACCCAGTTGGCTCCAGTTCAACTCCGGTCTGGGAAATATAAGGATTCCTAATATTTCTTCAGTTACTAGGGGCTACAGTTCGTGCCTTATAATTAAACCCGATAGAATGGCGTAACGAGTCACTTTAGGCGAAAGAAAAACCAAGCTAAATTTTAAATTTTCAGGTCTTTTTCTGGTTCGGATTAAAATAATTAAAATTATTGCTCTGACATCATAAATATTTTTGCAATTCAGTGTTAAATAGAATTATTTTATTTAAAATTTTTAGGAATTATTCTGGTTTCAGTTGACAAATAAATTGTTTGTTAAAACCCCCCCAAAATTACCGCATTTTACATAATAATGCATAACTATATAAGAAAAACCATTTTAAAAATATTTAAAATGGTTTCTCGATGGAAAAACCATTTTAAAAATAAACTGAATCTGGACATCCTCCCAGACCCTACAATTCTCAATACTTTCCCTATAACCTCTACAGATCCAAGTCCTCCCCCTCTTCACTCTGAAATAGAAGCAGCTATCAGAGACTTGAGAACAAACAAAGCTGCCGGCCCCGATGCAATCCAGCCCGAACTACTGAAAGTAAACTGCAAACCACTCCTTGACCTTTACCACAAAATTACCACAGCTGCTTGGGAAAAATGTCACTTCCCCTCACCCTGGTGCGAAGCCACGATAATTCACCTGCATAAGAAAGGCTCTAAAGCTGTCTGCGACAACTACCGCCCAAAAAGTCTTACCAGCCACGCAGCAAAAATCCTCACCGGAGTCATGCTCGGGCGTATACGAGCCATTTTTTCACTGGTCATTCAGGACTACCAAGCCGGCTTCCGACCTAATAGATCAACAATTGATCAGATATTCACTGTTCGGCAGATGATGGAAAAGTATAGTGAACTTGGCCGCAGCATCTACCACCTTTTCATAGACTTTAAACAAGCTTTTGATCGGATATGGAGAGAAGGTCTATGGCACATACTTCTTCACTTTGGCATCCCATCCAACCTGATCTCGCTGTTCAAACACATGTATAAGAAGTTCAATAGCCACGTCATGACTGGAGAGGGACTTACCGAGAGCTTCAAAACTTCTACCGGAGTACTTCAAGGTTGCCTAATATCACCGGAGCTGTTCAATCTCTTCCTAGCTGCAGCCCTTTCATTCACAGACAACCCACCCGGCGCCCGGGTCGGAGGAATGGTGATAGAAAAACTGGCATATGCTGATGACATAGTCCTTATAGCCGAGTCCCTTCAAGATCTACAATCTCAGTCTAACAATGTTCACTCGTCCACCAACCTCTTCAGGATGGCAATCAATACCTCAAAAACGAAAGCCATGCGCTGTTCACGCAAATTCGATTCACAGGTAAATCTCAGCATTCAGCTTGGTGAAGGTACCATTGAGTGGGTGGAAGGCTTCGCCTACCTTGGGAGCTTACTTACTTATGATAACAACCAACTCAAAGACATCAAGAGACGCCGGGCACTTGCAAACTCCGGTCTTAAAGCTCTGATGCTCATTTGGAGGAATAAGAACTTATTCTATAAGAGACCACAACTCTCAAAACGAGACTCTTCTACTCCCTCATTATTCCGATCGCCATCTATGCCTGTGAATCTTGGACGCTTAAAACAGACGATCAACGCCGCTTAGCTGCCTTTGAAACTAAATCCCTACAACGCATCGCTGGTATCACCTTCCATGACAGAATCTCCAACTCCAAGCTTCTCCATAATCTGAAAGTCAAATTTACAATACTGGACAAAATAAAACTGCAACAACTCAAATGGCTTGGACATATACAACGCATGGCTAGCACTCGTCTCTCGAAGATAACCTTCGATGGACGAGTACACGGTTCTCGACCCTGAGGTCGCCCTCCGAAGAGATGGAAGGGAAACTTTTCACCTTACAACCTGCCACAACTCTGCCGCCTGGCCGACAACAGAAGTACCTACAGGAGGCACTTCAATGAACTGGTTAAAGAAGAGGCCCCTAAACGACCTTCAAGGACGGATGGGACATAAGTCAAGTAAGTCAAGTCATAAGAAAAACTGTACTGATAAACACCATTTATGATGGACTGTATCGGGCCTTTATGTATGATCGTCTTTTACTAGGTTACTAGCTACCGCTGCAACCCGGATATTTTCTTTTCAATTAGCCTACTATAAGATAGACATCGGTCCTTACTGTAAGGTTTGATCTTCTAATGATCGTCTTTTAATATAAAAAAAAACTCAGTTTCAGCCTTATTCGATGATCGAGCCTTTATGTACTACAGCTTATGATTATGACGGCATTGATCAATGTTGCACATGAGAAAATGAAGTTTTTTGTAAAAAATAGATTCTGTTTAAAAAAAATTAATTACAGATGGCCCTAGATCCAGAGATTTTCTTTAAAAAGAGCCATTGAACAACTCTCTATGATGTTCCAGTGCCAAGTTATCTGTGGAAAAGAAGAAAAGAGAAAAAAAATACCATTTAGGCAGAATATTGTAGTAGCTGTCACTTTTCTTTATTTTCAAGCCAATATATTTCCCTTGCTGTTCATGCTAAGGTACAGAAAGTTTCCTATGCAAGGGTTTCAGACATGGCGTTGCTAATGACTTACTTTTTGTTCTGATCTGACTCTATTTTTAGGAGCTTTGGGATATTATATTTCGTAACATGGGATGTGATCGTCTCCTACTTGGTTGCTAGCTACCGCTGCAACGCGGATAATGTGAGTTGCGTCATCATGTATATAGTATCGTTCTTTAACATAAATTCTAATGATCGTCTTCTAATATAATCTTACTAGACCTAATTACAAACTGGAAAAAGCCGTAGGCTTTTCCTCTTTGGAGTAGTTAGAGACAACTCTCAAAGAATCAGACAGCTAATTAAGTCCAATGTATGCAATAGTTTGCTTTACTAATGATCGTCTTTTAATATAATTTCTATATACAGCAATTTCCTTTAAAATTAGCCATTACCAAGCTCTTTAAAATGAGCACGAACCGTTTGATTAAATACTTCAGTTAAAATCATCTTACTGCTTCATGTTACTATAAGGTTCGTTACCACGAACTGTTTGATTATCAATAAAACCATGATATCAATGTTACTTACAAAATTTCCATTAACGGTATCGATCCTTTATGTAAAAAGCAAACATCTTATTTTAGTTGCTATGGGCTGGATTTAGTTACTATAGGATTATTTTAGTTACTATGGGCTTTTAGTTACTATGCTGCACTAATGCATTTAAATGGGAGCTTTTGACGAAGAAAATGGCAAAAACGCATCAAAATATGAAACTGATATCTATTCAAAAATTAGAATTGATAAAGACCCCTGGAAAATGGGGGTATTTTCCAGGGGGAGGGGGTGTTTTCATGGGAGTTATCTTCTACAGGGTTTTTTTGCGCATAGGTGTATTTTTCAGGGTTGTCTATTATCAAAGAACCAGGCAGCTAAGTAAGTCAAATATAGGCTGAGAGCAATTGTCTCCGAGAGCGTGTCAAATTTGGGCAGTAACGCGCCGTTGTAGCGTATGCCAAAAATAGGGAATCTCAAGTGTCGTGCAATAGTGTAATTTTAGAATATAATGAGTTGCACAAGATATTTGGAAAGGCTATTTAGTTTTCTTGGTTTGGGCACAAATCTGCTGGAAGAAAATTGACCTTTCGAGTCCTGGTGGGGTCAAGGAACTAAAGAAAAAAAGAAGAAAGAACTAAAGACAGAAAAAAAGCGTTGCACGTTCTTGATGAAAAATAAAATGCCATTAAGTTAATAGAAAAGAAAAAAAATGCTTTCAATGTTTCGGGCTAAAAAAAAAACAAAAAAAAACGCCAAAATGTACTACGTGACGCTTGCACTGTCATCATAAATGTGTGTGCTGTCGTTACGTTATAATCGGGGATTGCCCCTTGGGTTCTTGTCACAAGGTTACATAAAATTACGTCAAGCATATTGTACCTGACCGTTGGAAACGGGATGTGTTGTGACGTTATTGGAGTCCAGAGGAGTGTGTCATGGGAGTCTTTGCAACTGTGTTCCCTTTAATAGAACCGGTGACGGCGTTGCACAGATGTGACGGCTTGAGGGGCTGGTAGCTCCACTTATATGATGTGCTAAAAAATGGCGGTTGCTAAGGGGAAATATTCCATAATGGCCCTTTGAGGTTTTTAATAAAAAATGTCATGGGGGAATAGAAACGGGGCTCCGTTTAAAATCTTTCCAGCCGACTGCATTGTATAAGTGCGAGGGACTAAGAGCTACACTTAGAGTTCCCTTTTATTACTACTTGTGTATTATCCCGACCACATTCCAATTAATTGTGTCCATACAGATGGGAATCTTGCCAGGGATAGTGACGTCTAATGGCTCATTTGAAAACTTTTGCTCATATCTACGAGCTTTTTATCAATTCTACCATTCGTAAGTGAGATATAGCACTGAAAACAACATTTTTGGCGGTACTTCTTAAGGAAAAAATCTTGGAAGCATAAAACGGTATTATTGTAATAAATATGGTCCAAAATCCTTAACTGGATGTTTGCAAGAACACTTCCTGCAAATTCCTTCTCCAGTCCCCATTAATAAACTACACAACTAAAGTCGTACAAACATCAATATATCTAATTACACTATTAGTGGCGTGGTTCTGTCAGTAGAACGATGGAATTCAAATTAGATTATCATACGTTCGATTCCAGCACGATTTTTTTCGATCATGGTTTGTCCCTTCTAATTATTGCTTTTCAGATAATCCACTATTTTTCCAAACTTGATGCACTTATTTTTTAGGCATATCCAGGGAAGGCTGATTTTAAACCTATTAGTCATATCGAAGTGCTTTATATCAATTTTACCATCAAAAGTGCCATATAGCACTAAAAATGGCACTTATGGTACCACTTCTTAAGTGGAAGAGTTTGGAAGCATAAAACGGTACCATTGCAATAATTATGGTCCATAGCCCTTAGCTGGAGGTTTATACGAGCCCCTCACATATACTCCCCCTCCAGACCCTCTTAGTTTGACTTGACTTTATTTAACAAAAACATATACATAAATTTTGTACAAAGGAGAAGAGAGGAATCTCGTTATGTTTCCTTTATCAAACAATAGGGGGAAAAAAATTACACTTCCCGCTAACATAGCTTCAGAAAGAAAAGAAAATTTGAAAAGAACAAAACAAAATTTAAAATAAATTTAAAAAAGAAATTAGAAAAAAAAAAAAAAAAAAAAACCTTAACTTAACTATCGACTCACGGAGATAGGGATGGGATTTACTTAACAATTTATAAATAAATCAATAATACAATCAATCCCCGCTACTGTAGGCTGAAAAGACCATCTTTTTCAATTTCTTTTTATATATGTATATTGATGGTGATTCACTTACTAATTCAAATAACTTATATTTATTCGCAATATGAGGAAGTTGATATCTTAAACTTAGTCTGGATCTCTCAATTTTAACAAACGGGAAAAGAAACTTAATCCTAGGTCTTTATAAATGGCTATGTTTATTTTCAACCAAAATTTTCATACTATTGAAAAAATGATCTTTATTTTAGATTTTCAAAAATCATGTGCCCAAATTAACGTGCAAAATTTGTTGTAAATCCAGAATATCAAGAAATAGAAAAGATGTTTTAATTTCAGATTATTCCTCTGTCTTTCTAGGGTGTGCTAAAAAATGGTCCAGAATTCTTATTGATTTATTTTGAACAATTTGGAGTCCTCGTAAATGTGAAGGGAAAGTCAGCATCAAAACTCTCGGACAATACTGGAAATAACAATCAATTAATGAAAAATATAAAGTTCTAATGATTTGGTATGGAAACAGAAACTTTAATCTATGCAAACAACCGAGATTCCTGGACACTGTTGCTTTAAGTTTACTAATATGTACCTTAAACGACACAGTTGAATCAATATAAATACCTAAATATCTAAGTAAATCCACTCTTTTTATGGAGGAAGCTCCAATATTAATAATTTGAAATGACACACGCTTCACTGACCTCGAACTTCTCCCAAAAAACATAAATTCCGACTTCTCTAAATTAGGTATTAATCGGTTATCATGAAACCAATAATTTACATTCAAAGCAACAGTCTCAAAGGACAATCGTAGGTCCTCCTAGTTGCCCTCCCTCAAACTAATTGCTGTATCATCCGCAAACAATATTGCTAACTCATCACCTGAAGGCATGCAATTTGGAAGATCATTTACATAAATCAAAAAAAGTATTGGCCCCAATACAGATCCCTGCGGTACCCCTATATTTTCTAACGGGAAAATATGAGATGATTCTTCACAAACTTGGACTTTAAAACTTCTTTCAGATAAATACGATCTCATTAAATCCAGAGCTATTCCACGGATTCCTATATTTTCCAGCTTATCAAAAAGAATTGCATGATCTATTGTATCAAAAGCTTTTTTTATGTCAAAAAATGTAGTTGCCGCCAAATAACTATCATCCATAGCCTCTGATAAGAAATGATGTAAAGCAGCTACTGCTTGCTCTGTTGATCTACCACTCAAAAAACCAAACTGATTAGGAAAAAAAAACTAAAAAAGTAAGTTTCGTAAATTGTCTACTCATCTTAAAATTAAAGATTATTGTGAAAACAAATTAACTAACACTAAACACTTTTCAACTAAAATCTACCAAAACTTAAGTTTGATTGATCAACAGTTTTGAAAACCACCTTGTCCCCTTAGTTTTTCTCTTGCCTAGGTTTTGAAAAACACCTTTTTTGGTCATTTCATTGGAAAAAGCACTTGTTTCATTTAAAAAGGTTGGGGAAACAACCAAAAGTGCACTTTGTGGGAATGTGCTATCAATTCAAATTTAAAAAACGCGATTAGGTATAAATATAAGCTTTTAAATTAGCCCTTAGACAACTCTCTTTTGTTACAGCAGCCTTCTAGTTTCTGCTAGTCAGTAGGTGATTTATAAAGCCTGTCTTCATTATGGCTTTTTCAGGCGAAGTTGGCCGAGTAAAATTAGCTTTTTGCTCATCGAAAAGCATAATGAACTTTATGCAGTGCGGATAATGAACTTTATGTTATAGACTGAAAGTTTTCTTTAGCTGTCAAGGTTGTTTGCAGTATTTTCTAGAGGTGTCTTATCTCCTCTAGATCGGTGATAATTAGAAATCATATTAAAAATAAGTTTTCAACTGAAACTAAGAAGGGAAATTAAATTTTAAAACGAACATAGATTATTCGGTATAAATAAAAAAGATTATGGCAGCGTTGTTTCTACATTAACTTTTGATAGAACGAACAAAGATTAATTTAAAAAGACAATGTTTTCCAAAATGAAGTAAAGAGCGAAGTTGAAAAATATAACGGACAAAAATTATTACATCACAGCCAATTTAATACATATAAATAAAACTAGTACAAATAAACCAACAAATTATATTTCCCTATGGTTTTAGGATTATGCCAAACTAGCGATTTACTAGAAACACAAAATAATATAAGAGTTTTGGTACAGTAAAAGCAAACCAATTAAGGACGGTTTTTACAGAATAAAATTATTATCAATCCCTCTTAGGATCAATCCTTTTTAAGATAAAGCAACAATCCATTTTAGGATTGTGTTTTATTTTTTACGTTTAATTTGGTATCACTTCTGCATAATGGCTCAGTTCACTGAGTGGCTCTCCTTTTGGTTCTGAAAAGGACATGTCATGATTAGTTTGTATACAAGTTCGAAGTAAAGCAATCTTGATAGTATTAGGACTATAGACTAGTTTTAAAATTTGTATCATAGCTTGAAATTCACTGTTGTATAGAGAGAAATAATCAGATTTCCAGAGTTCATATTATGTCTTATTTGATCTTCATTTCAAGTAATACTAAGCATATTTCTTTCAATTTAAGGCTGTATATTACCCAATATGAATTCAAAAAAACTTTCCTAAAAATAAGTTTTTCAAAGAAAAGAAAAGGCCATTTTAAACTTAAGCTCAGCAGGTACAAATACCTGTTAAAATTCAAACTCAAACGACCAGAAATTACTATTAATGAATAAATGAAACCCAAAACAAACAGAAATTAAATAAACCATCTTAGCAAAAAATATGCAACAAGTAATAATATAAATGAATAAATATATCTTAAAGTGAGTAATAGTTAGATTGAATATGAAAATCAAGCTTAAAAGGAAAAAAATATTTTGCTATTGAAGTATAAATGAAACTTAAAACAAACAGAAATTAAACAAACAATCAATGCAATCAAACTTACAATAGATGTTAATGTAGATGAATAAATAAATATTAAAACGAGTGAAACTTGAACTGAATATGCAAATCAAGCTTGAAACCACAGTTTATAAATTATAGGCAGTATGGTCTTTCTCTATCTCACCTATTATAAAAACCCGGGCCGAGGTGCGAGTGCTCCAGAGAACGTAGAAAAATAAGCGACATTAGATCTTTTCACGTGTAGACAAGTCAGATTTCTCTTGAATGCGAAACTTGGCTTCAACGTTGGAACACTACATTTTGAAGAAACTCATTTAAAATTAATTTATTCCAATACAAATATGAAAATTGGTACTTAGTAGTGCAATTTTATTTCACTTAGATATTTTTAGAAATAAAAAGTAGGTTTCGAAGTCTCAAGTTGGTTTCAAAGGCATTTTGAGAAAGTTTCTGCCAAAATACCTGTTCCAGGGTAATTGGACAGCTTGTGGCAGATCAAATGAGAGGAGTTTTTTGTACGCGCTAATGCAAGAATAAATGGGAGGAGCTGTTTGTCCACACCGAGAATGAAGAGCCAGAAATTATCTGCGGTAAACTTACTGCTAAATCTTTATACTGTGCTTGAAACGAACAAAGATTATTACAAACAAGAGTTTGGGTATAGCCTCCTTCTCTAACTGTAAAAATCCCAAAACCTACTGGGTTATTGGCGCTTTACTGAAAACCAATTTTATTACAAATATTATCTTTATATAAATAGCAGTACTTAATATTGAAAATAAACATTAAAATTAAAATAAAATTTTGAACTGATGAGCTTTTCAGCAATTAATATCATTATACATCAAATATTTAGTTTAATTTATTAGTTTTGTCTAAAGTTGTTCAAGAAAATTATAGTTTCACTACAAACAAGGGTTTGGATGCTGTCTCCTTCCTTGTCTGTGAATAAAAACCAAAAGAGTACAGCAACATTGGTGCTTCAGTGGAAAAAAATTGTATTACAAATATTTTCTTTTCCAGTTCTCACATTATTGAAAATAAAAATAAAATTACTGTTAGATAGGTTTTGGAACTTACTGATTTTTCAACAAGTAATATCATTATACATCAAATATTTAGTTTGATGTTGTTTACACTTTTCAAGACTGTTCAAGACGCATATAGTTTTCAGTAAAGCACCAACAACGCAGTATGTTTTTGACTTTTAGGGTGAGATAAGGATCCTCAGGGCATAACTTACAACACCTACTCCAAGGAACTGGAAGGTTATGTCCCCATCTGAGTTTTTGTTATCTGACTTTTGAACAATTTTGACTTAATGTCTACCTCAAAATTTTTATCGAATACATTTGGGGAAAACGGGGGAACAATAGTTACCCTCCAATCTCTTTTAATTCTCAAAAACTGAACTAGAACTTTCAATTTCCAATCAAGAGCCCTCTCTGAAGTTTTTACGAGCATTCCTTCCATAAGAACAATATATTCCCCCAGGGCATAAATTACAACGCCTGCTCTCAGGCCCTGGAGGGCTATGTCTACCTCGAAGTTTTCATTATATGGTCTTTGAACTATTGAAAAAAATGGCTATCTCAAAGTTCTTATCGGATGAATTTGAGGAAAAAAGGGATTGGAGGGTGTGAGGGCTAGGTACCCTTTGATCTCTTTTGACTCTTAATAAGTGAGCTAGAACTTTCAATTTCCAATGAAGTGAACCCTCTTTGAAGTTTATACGACCAACCTTTCCATAAGAAACATATATGCCCTCAGGGCATAACTTATAACAATTGCCCTTAGGCCTGGGTAGGTTGTGTCGACACCGGAGTTTGGGTTATATGATCTTTGATTTATTTTTAACAAAACGGCTATCTCAAAATTTTTATTGGATGTATTTGGGAAAAAAGTCCGTGGGGGGTGACTGGTTACCCTCCGATATCATTTGACTCTTAAAAAGTGAAATAGAACTTCCAATTTCCAATCAAATAAGCCCTTTCTGAAGTTTATACGAACATTCCTTCCATAAGAACCATATATGCCCCAAGAGCATAACTTAATACCCTTGCCCTGAAAACTGTGGGGGGAGTGTCGTGCTCAAAGATATAATTTCCAGAACTTTAAACTAAGTTGAACAAAATAGCAAAATCAAAATTTTGATTGGATGTGTTTGGGGAAATGGGGAGCTTGGAAGGGGCGTTAGTTGCTTTCCAATCACTTTCAACAATTAAAACGAGCACTAGCCATTAAAATTTTCAATCGAATGAGCCCTTTTTGAAGTTTCTACGACAAAGCTTTCTATAAGAACATCATTTGCCCACAGGGCATAACTTACAACTGTTGCCCTGAGGTCTGTGGGGGGGGGGGGGGTTGTCATCCTGAAAGACCTAATTTCCAAAAATTTCAACTACGTTGAAAAAATAGCTATCTCAAAATTTTGACTGGGGAAAAGGAGTGTTTGGGCGAAACGTGTGCATGAGAGGGTGTTTAGTTGCCGTGCAATCACTTTCGACTATTAAAAAGGGCACTAGCCCTTTGAACTTTCAATTGAATGAGTATTTTTTGAAGTCTCTACGACAAGGCTTATTATAAAAAACCTTATAGGCCCCTAGGGAATAACTTACAACCCTTGCCCTCAGAGCTGTTGATGGATTGTCCTTTTCAAAAAAAAAAATTCTATCTGGTAGTCAACTACTTAGAACAAAATGGCTATTTCAAAATTTTGATTGGATGTGTTTTGGGAAATGGTGGTTCTGGATGGGGTGTTAGTTGCCTTCCAATCACTTTTGACCCTTAAAAAGGGCACTAGAATTCTCGATTTCCAATCGAATGAGCCCGCTTTGAAGTTTATACGACGACCTTTCTATATGAAGTGTCTCCGTGAAAAAAAAAATAATAACATATAATAAAACACTGGAGCCGTATGATTGGTTTCAAAGAAAAGTAAAGGCCATTTTGAACTTAAACTCAGCAGATACAAATACTTGTTAAAATTCAAAGTCACTAGCCCTTTGAATTTTCAATTGAATGAGTATTTTTTGAAGTCTCTACGACAAGGCTTACTATAAAAAACCTTATAGGCCCCTAGGGAATAACTTACAACCCTTGCCCTCAGAGCTGTTGATGGATTGTCCTTTTCAAAAAAAAAATTCTATCTGGTAGTCAACTACTTAGAACAAAATGGCTATTTCAAAATTTTGATTCGATGTGTTTTGCGAAATGGTGGTTCTGGAAGGGGTGTTAGTTGCCTTCCAATCCCTTTTGACCCTTAAAAAGGGCACTAGAATTCTCGATTTCCAATCGAATGAGCCCGCTTTGAAGTTTATACGACGACCTTTCTATATGAAGTGTCTCCGTGAAAAAAAAAATAATAACATATAATAAAACACTGGAGCCGTATGATTGGTTTCAAAGAAAAGTAAAGGCCATTTTAAAATTAAGCTCAGCAGATACAAATACTTGTTAAAATTCAAACTAAAAACGACCAGAAATTACTATTAAAGAATAAATTAAACCCAAAAGGAAAAGAAATTAAATGAACAATCATAGGAAAAAACACACAACAACTAATAATATAAATGAAAAAAATAGATCTTAAAGTGAGTAATGCTTAGATTGAATATGAAAATCAAGCTTAAAACGAAAAAAAAAATTCCTATTGAAGTATAAATGAAACTTAAAACGAACAGAAATTAAATGATAAATCCATGAAAACAAACATACAATAGATATTAATGTAAATGAATAAACAAATCTTAAAATGAGTGAAACTTAAATTGAATATACAAAACAAGCTTGAATCGAACAAAAATTGCTACAAACAAGAGTTTGGGTATCGCCTCCTTCTCTCAGAGTAAAAGTTTAAAATTACTGCGCCATTGGCGCTTTACTGAAAACAATTTTATTACAAATATTTTCTTTTTTACTTAATATTGAAAATAAACATTAAAATTATAGTAAAATTTTTGAACTGATGAGCTTTCAGCAATTATTATCATTATACATCAAATATTCAGTTTAATTCATTAGTTCTTTCTAGAGTTGTTCAAGACGAATATAGTTTCACTACAAACAAGAGTTTGATTACTGCCCCCTGCCTTAACTGTAAATAAAAATCAAAAGCCTACAGCGTCATTGGCACTTAACTGAAAACAAATTATATCACAAATATTTTCTTTTCCAGTTCTTAAATCATTGAACATAAAAATGAATTTAGAGTTAAATAAATTCTTGAACTGATGGATCTTTCAACAACTAATATAATTATGTATCAAATATTCAATTTGATGTTGTGTATACTTTCCAAGACTGTTCAAGACTCATATAGATTTCAGTAAACTGCCAATGACGCAGTAGGTTTCAGACTTTTACAGTGAGAGAAGGAGGCAATACCCAAACTCTTGTTTGTAGTGGTTTTTGTTCGTTTCAAGCTTGATTTCCACATTTAATTTGAGTTTCACTGGTTTTTAGATTTATTTAGTCATTTACATTAATATCAATTGTATGTTTGTTTGCATTGATTAGTAGTGTGTATGTATAAGATTCAGAGGGAGAATTGTATAATACGGACAAACACTCTACATTATGGACCTATAAAGCAACCAAGCACGCTATATTATGGACCATTAATGCAACCAGACAGGTTTCTTAGGGTCAGTACCCCAAACTAAAAAGATTTTCGTGGTATAATATGCTCAAAAGTGTAATTGATTTGAACCCTGCAAGCCTGAGGCATGGATATGTGTGCAATTTCAACGGTACAAGACTTGCCACAGACAGACATACAGAGGGGACAGTACTAGAGAAGTACTACAGAAGGGACATGACTTGTCAGACAGGTTTCTGAGTCAACACCTATTTTACCGGACCAATCAGTGGCAATGGATACAGAGGGAACTCCATATATTGTAACTTGATTATCAAAGCTATAGTAATCGGATTCAATGTAAGGAGTGATTTTCATTGTAGTTCATATTAGTAGGAGAATTGAATTCAGAGAGAGAACAGTTTATTTTTTATACTCTATTATTTGGGAAGATATTAGTAAAGAAAATGAGTGGTATGTTTACACTATTGGGGCTGGATGAAGAACAGGTAGCAGCAATGATACAAAGGCGAGAGTACCAAACGTGACAGTGGAATTTACATGAGGATGTAGACTAAGACTTCAATGGGATGATATGTGTGCAAGATATGTGATATTATTGAGCAAATTTTAATTGGAGGAGCAAATATGCTTTGCAGCGAAACTAAATATAGTGCATATAAATAGACTTGAAGCTGCTTTAGATACACTTGTGAAATACATCGAGGAAAATAAATTGTATCAGTGATTATTATTGTTGTAATTATATTTAGTAAAATTGTTTCTAAATCCAGGAAAATTTTTCTATAGAAGGTTAAAGTATATTTTTTAAATAGAAAAAGAATCTTAGCTAGTCTGAAGCTGGCTGTGAAAGCGTTAGGACTAAAAACTGGATAGATTTAAGAAAGAGAAAATTTTAGGGAATCTTGTGTTTATGAAAAACGTTTGATTCTAGATGATGATTTTCTGGAGTTATCTATTCAAAGGAAATGATTTTCTCAAGAAATAATTGTCGATATAATGAGAGCTGATTCTTTATCATTACACTTTTGCTTGAAGATTTTATATCGTGGTCCAAAGGAATTTACACAATTTATTGACATACTAATCACGACAAGACAAAATGATATTGTGGATTTGCTTTTGAAATCACTAGCTTAGAAATTTAAGAGTATGATTTTTTCACGAGAATAATGTTGTTTAAAGAGGATTTACTCCTCTATCTCTCTCCCACTCAATTTGTTGTCCGTAGCTCTGTTTCATTTCGGCGGTGAGAGTGTCAACACATGAAAAATGTTTCATACATGTCCAATATGCATGTATACACTGGGCAGCTGGTCATCATGACAGAATTATAAAATGATTGATGAGTATGATGAAAAATGCAAATTATGTGACAAGTGTAAATTTCATAGAGAATATGCCGTACAAATTAAAGGTTGTAATTTATGTCTTGAAGAGATGTGTGACTCTCACCCTAGAGGGCATCTATGCTCTAATCGTCACTATGATAAACGTAATCAGTGGGAGAATACATATCAAGGTATGATTGGAAAGAATCCTAAACATGATTTTAATCTATTGCTAAGAGACTGGTATCGTCATGGCTTTGAATTGTTTTGGGGGGAGGAACCAGGTCAACGATTCAACTGTTGAAATAACAAAACAACTTGGTTTTTACGTCATCGTTGTGAAGACAATGGCTGCTATGATTATAATCCTACTGATTTTTATTTGGCTGTTAAAGAATGTGATTCACACTTGAGGACACTGTGTGTGACATTGCTTCAAATAGGCAAATTGAAACACGGGAAATATATAAAATGAATGAAAATAGTGTCATTGACTATACAAAGAGATATGATAAGAGTTATGATAAGAGTCGTTCTAGAGATACTAGAAAGTTGTTCAAACGAGGATAGTCAACATAAATGCCGAGAAACTGCTTGTAGGTATAGCCAGGACATCTGAACATGAAAAAGAGTAGTGCACAAAAGCCACATGTCTTAGTCGTTAAATCCTGTACTGGCCTCTGATCTTGAATAATAGTTTTCTTACTGCTCTCAATAAAGTTATTGATGTGTGGAGTGTAGAATTTATATGATAGGCCAAAAGGATCAAAACATTCGATATTCTTTGCTGTTTGAAAGATGCGTAGCCAATTATCTGTCTTCGAACTCGATGGGCTGCTATTAACAATGATTAGGGTATTGTTAACACTTGGAGTTTTTTCAATGAAGTCCAATGGTATACAATAGGACTTATATTGGGACATGTATAAATCCATATTAAATACACAGATGATTTGGTTTCATTTACTGATTTTATTCATGGTGCAAGGTCTAGTAGAACACCACCGTCGGGTGTGATTTCTCAATAGGTTTCAAATTGATTCAGTGATAATAATGTGATACTTTCAGTCAATTCATCAGCAAATGTGCACTCTAAACGTGCATTCTCCGTTTGTACTATGCTCATATCATGAGTGCCAGACAAGTCCAAAACAATTACACCATGATTACTTGAAAACATTGAGTAGGTTATACCATTTTCAAATAGTTGTGAATCATGATCTAGGGATTGCATGGTCAACTCATACAGAGTTATGTATGATTTTTTTTATCAAATGATAGAGTGTACAGTGAAATTCCATCCACTTTGCAAACAAGACTAGATATACAAAAAAATGAAAAACATTGGGGGATGCAGTCCAGGATCCAACGGCACTAGTAATCTTCACAAAGGCCAATGCAAGTTTCGACGGGATTTCTTCATTGACAAATGATTAATCGGTATAATTACGAGATCCAGTGACAATGTGACGTTGATTGGTGATTGTATGGGGGACAAGAAGCTTGATATTGTTACCATTGGCTGTCAGCTTTTCCACTGCCAATAAAACAGAAATAATAACCTATTTTTTTAACATGAAGAATTGCTGAAGTAATAATGACATTTGCATCAGGTGCTGTAGCAAGTGTTTTTCTCAAAATGAAATTCGATGGTGCTAGTTGTAACTTTATGTCAATCTCGACATTGGGGTTAGCCATTGGGATATATTAAATATCTCATGATTTAATTTCCCAACTAGATGATACTACTGGGTCACATCAGCAGTTAACTCACCGTCAGTATCAACACCTGATCTATATTTATAGCCTAGTGGCTGTCCTCTCAACTCCTTATACGCCTTTGGAGTCATCAACATAAATTGTTTGTAGCTTGCATAGTTGGATAAATTATTGCTAGGGCTCACCAATATTTCATTAATGAATAATTTAATTTGTTTGAACAAGTTGTGTAGGACACAATTTTCTTTGGACCGGCCATTGGCAGCACTGGGAGTTGTATTGTTTGACTTTTTCTTCACAACAACATTTAAATCAATAAATGTTGACGATAAATCAAAGAAATAACCTTCATTGGAAAATATATGAAAGTGTATATTTACCGAGCGGAGTTGTTGAGGATGAAATTGTTCATAGTAGCCATACTTGACACTAACATTGACATTTTCAGCATTGAATAGATTTAATGAGGAGCTGATTGATGGATATTATTCTTTGTGGGGGAGATAAGTCATCTTAAGAAAAGAAATCCTTCTTTCATCTAACAATCTTTTTGTTCTTATTTGTCTTCTTCCTTTTACTCCTCGAAGCCGTTGTTGATGTCTTTCGCTTCCCATCTGGTTAGAGACTGATGAGTGAATGATGACCACGTACCCTATTTTAATTCCTTCACATTTTACTGAGACTTTAATTGTTCACCAACGGCTCTTGCTGAAGGTCTAATATTTTCTTTAACACTCGCTTTGAAATTTTTCCCGACCCCCATTCCTGTAGTGTTGAGCCAGAAAAATTTTATGCAGCAGGTACAAGATATTTTCTGCCAAGGGGTAGTGCAGAAAGAAATAGCCTAGCAAACCAACTACCAAGACCATAACCAGACATTGTACTACACCCCATGTAATAGTCCAATCCTTGACCAGTTTGACAAGAGCACCAACATAGCAGTCAATATCAGGACAGACAAATGGAATTCTTCTATTATTTATCTTAGGCAGCAACGACGGGCCGAAAATGACACTTCATCAAAGGAGGATCACCCAATTCACTTCTTAGTGTTAACTGACAGCGTTCCAAATATGAAGTGTTTACAGGAACATACTGAAGATGCTTTATAGAATAGTGATGAACATGATCATGGATTTTTTTATTCAAGAAGACGTAGGAGAAGGACATTTGAATTACCGACTCTCGATGTTTCCACAAAGGATGCAAAAAAAAACATACAAGAGTCCGAGGCGAAACCAGGTGGGTAATCTGAAAAAATAACAGGATTAATCCCCCTAACAATTCCAGCACTTCTAACACTGATTATATTGTGTTTAAAACCAAGATCATCGCTTAGATTATCACTGAGAATAACCTTTTTATTGGCAATGAGTGAACTAATTTAGATCTTGTCCTCTTCCTTTGAATAGTTGAAATGAAAGGCTACTTTTTTACGAGCGGAAATTCTTTTATTGATAGTATGACACAAATCATTCATACATGTGAGTTTCTCGTATTGTAATACGTCAAATTGATATTCAAATGAATTTATTTTTTCAATTTTATCTCGATCGCTAAGGAGTGGCCAATCATCATGTTGATCGCTAAGGAGTGGCCAATCATAGGGTCTAATTTTTACATCATACATGTGATCCTTTCTCAGGATATCAAATCTATTTTTGAGAATACAACCGACAAGAGCCACTTCATATGGACCATCGAATTTGAGGGTGGGAGAGAGTTTTTTCGAAAAATCACTTATTTTATTCAAATCACTGTAGAGAGGGTCGGAGACGTTGGACACAAATGTTACATAAAAATCATTGGGAATTGTTAATGATTTCGACACCGATCCAAGAATCAAAATCAGGGTTGTATCCTAGCTACCGATTTTTTTTGCCCTGCGAGTACGGCCCTTTAATATCTTTTCAATTTGATAGATTTCACTATTATTTTTAATTTTTTGTAGTTTATAGTCATAAAAGCCACCAAGAATCTCTTCATCTTTGGTGTCTCGTAGACGATAAGTTATGGGTTTGGTGTCTAGGATTTTCGCCACTTTAAAAAGTTCAGTGGAACACAAGTATTTGCCCTTTTCAAAAACATTAGTTGTTCTATCAATTTGAACAGTATCACCAACATTGAACTTTTTCTTCACAATCATTTCATCGGAATATTGTTTAAGAATAGTATCAAATGTATTATGATCAGAATGATGAACTTCCGTTGAGGTCGAGTTGGACAACGATCGATGGGGTCGTTGATTATAAATCAAGATTATTTTAACGAAATCATGTATAAAAGCAGGTGTATTTTTTAATGTACAGTATCTTCAAATTAAAATCCGAATAGTTCTTATCAGTCTTTCGGCCAATGCCACCTTTATAGGACAGTAACTATGATAGAGCATTGTATTGTATTTCATTAGTACTTTTTCAACGTGTGGAGTAACAAATTCACTGCCTTGATCTGTTTGAATTTTTTTATATGAATCTTGTTCAAAAATACTTTCTATAGCCTGAGTAACTTCAATATCTCTCTTTGTCCGCAATAGGATGGCATATGCATAGCGACTAAAACACTGATTGCAAGTAGAATTTACTTGTATGGTGGATTGTGGCGCCTTTGAATTTCATCTAGAGTTAGGAGATCTGCTTGTATTATGTGCAGTGGGAAAAAGGCTTTAGTTTTTCGATAATGATTAGCACGAAGCCTATGATTTCTATGTAGACTGTAACTTGACTCATTTTGTAGATAATCTTGTACACTTTTAGTGTCAACACCATTGATCTTGGAAAGAGTGGCGTGGGAGCTTAAACGTTCCGCTTCACCAATATTTTCATAAACTCGTTCCAAAACTTCAACCATTTCGAACGTAAACGCGTAGTGTACGTTCACGTAAACACGTTCAGTACCCCTTTGTACACTAGTAGATAATGACGGTGACTTTGAGTTGATATCAATACGTTGTCGCTTTTGTCTAGCTATCAGCCGTGTGCTCCTCATCGTCAAATGAATGCTTCCACTAGGTGTGTTAGTATTTTCAAGGTTGATTTAAAATCTTCTTCTTCTTTTTTTTTTAATCTTGACGATGATGGACTATGTTCATTTCTTTTTAGAATTTTCCAATTGCTAATAAGACTTTGGGGAAGTTTAATGTGTTTAGAAAACTGTATAAATGACTATCAAATTACAAAAGTCCTATTCGATTTGTAACCATATCATGGATTAAATCCTGTAGATTATAACTCTTCCATTGAATTGTAATTTGTTTCCCATTGCTATCAACTTGATTATGATCTTATTCGCTTTCCATGAGATATGCTATAATTCGTTTACTTTGTTCACGATATGAGTGTGGTATTAGATTACCAATGCTCGACACTATTGAATTCAATTCCTCCTTCTTAAATTTTGTTCCCACAGCAGAGAAATCTTGAGGAGCTGTTTGTTTTTTGTGGTCAATGACGCTCACATTGACTGGTCTCGCAAGATAGGGCTAATGTTTTTCCACTCGGCGAAGTGCATCTTGAAGTAAAAGTAGTTTTTTTTATCATCGTCAATACTCTCATTGTTAATGAATTTACTCAGATTTTCCTCGAAGAGTTCCAGAGGTGAAAGAGTGAGTTCTATTAGAGTCAATTTATAGGGTTTAGCCATCTAGAGAAAACTGTTTACAAGTACTGCAATTATTGACAGTAAAAGTGTGAAAAAACTACCACCCACTTGAAGAAGACGTTCCCTTTTAAAATTTTTTCCTTTCTTTTTACAGGCCAAGGCACGTACAACGGAACGATGTCACTTTGCCTGTTGCTTAACTATTTCTTGCAGTTGAACATTGCCCTCGGTTAAATTTAAACAAAGTTTAGATATTAGATTAATGAAATCATCGTTAATACCATGTTTGAGTTTGGCTTTCCTAAGTGGGGGTTTTGAAGTGCTTAGAACGGAAATTAAATGTCTATTTTCGTGTAGTTTCTTCAGTGTCATGATTGCAACTAATAGCCCTTTTCACTGCTCACGGGAAGATATACGGTAATTTCATTGTTAAAAATATTTAAGACTACACGTAAATCCTCAGGTGTATTTTGATTAAGATTCAAAAGAATGTAGCATGGGGTTTATTAGTTGCCTGATTGTACGCTGAAAGTAGAAATTTGGGGGTGCTGGGGTGTATTCGTTTATTGAGGGTTATTAGTGAGCTAGAATCACGAACAAATCAATAGATGATATAGTAGGTACAGTTCAAAGAAAGTGTTCGCATACATTTACTCTGACGAAAGAGATTGTATAGAACTAGGGTAAAAGAAATCTGTTCATGATTTGAGGGAACAGTAAACAGTTGTAGCATTATCTGGGACTATTGTTCAATGGACTCAGCTAAATCATCAATAATCAGCCAAGATTTCGGTTCAATAATGTCAAAAACATAAAGTTCCTGTATGAAGTGTATCTGCACCGATGTAGCAATAGCTTTTATTTTGTCGTATGACTCCTGCCAAACACTGTAGCAATAGTAGATTTTTTTCGGCTTTTCCATAAACATTTTATCACAATTTTTAATTATTTTAGTTAAGAGTTTCGTTTTGCCTGACATTGATGGACCACACAGAAAGGATCTTAATGATATTTTAAATTGATACATATTGCTGTTCGCTTCAACAGCTCACTTACAAGTAACTGTAAACTATAGATGTCTAATGCCTAAATAATTTCCCTATTACTACTACTCCGTTCAAAGAACAAAACCAATTAAAAATTCTATTTTCTTTTATTATTAACACAAAAGCAGCACTTTACAAATAATAATGCAATTAGAAAAAGCACTTTTATTAAACAAAAAATACCCAAGATTTTTTTTATCTTATTTATTTATAAAAAAACAACATTTATTTGAAATAGGCACTAGGAGACAACGTTTTTACTAGAACAATTAATACACTTAAAATAGTATCTCATTTTTTTATTTATTTTATTTACAAAAAATACAACAAATATTTGAAATAGGCTCTAGGAAAAAAACTTTTTATATCAAAACAATAAATACATGTAAAATAATATCACTTTCTATTTATCTAAAAAACTACATTTAAACAACATCACTTTTAATTTGAAATGGGGTCCCCCCCAAATCCCCAGGGTGGCCACTGTGGTGGCCAAAGGCCGACGCTCCACTGTGGCGGCAAAACTGAAAAGCGCGGGGGCCTGCTGCGGCGGGCTGGGCCGGGCCCGGGACATTAAATTATAAAGAAATAAGTCTGCCTTGCATAAGCATATTGAACATTTATAAATTTTTATTTAAAAAAAAATTCTAAAACCAGCCACAATCCACCTTGTATTATGAATGAATTTAAGTTAATTGGTCCAGATCGATTTGTTTTCTGTACTCCATGCATTAAACTCGATCTGAAATCATGTAGTGTTCGTGTGGAAGTACCTTCACACCATTCTCAGGTACATAAACTTGGTTTGATATGGCGACTTGGCGTTTTTCTCAACTCTAACTGTGTAGTCTTAAATTGTAAAGAGCGATTTGCTATGACTTTCGTTCTTGGGACTAAACTACGTTCCACGGAGTTTCTATAGACACTCATATTGAAATTGTTTTTTTTACAAAGTGTGTGAGCACACCCTTGCAACCCTGTTTGATATCCTTGTTGTGCATTTCCACACAGTATACCTTCGGCTCAGCAAACCCACCACTGGATATCAGATCACTTCCTTTTTCAGATTTTAACATTAACAATTGATTTGGAGCCGGGCGTTTCACTAGCTCAGGATAGAGGGATTCATTCCAGTTGGTGTAGTTCCTCCGAGAGCTAATGTGCTCTCCATTATCGAAATTATTCAACAAATTTTCTGTTTTAACTTTTAACAGGAGTGAATCAGTGTCTCCATAATACAGTTGAACTTGTCCATCATTAGAAAAGTGTACACATTGTAATAAAATTAAATTTGTAAAATTAAAATTACATTGTAATAAACTTGCACACATTGTAATAAAATGACAAAATGAGTTTTTTTTAATTGTCGTTATTGCACTCCCACCTGCAATATTTTTGTCTAAAATAATGTTTTTTTCTTGCAATGTAGGAGAACCATATAAAAGTCTATGATTGTGAACGATGTGAAGTTCGGGTCGGCAATGATTCGAGCACAATCTTTGGGATTGGTTACAATGTCACGGTGACTTCTGTTTCGTACGCTTTCACACATTTTACCAAAAGTTGAGTTCAAAATGAATTTATATACTTTCTTTTCAACCTTCGTGTTCACTTGTGAACGTTTACTGACAAAGGTTTCAATAAACATTTTCATGTATGGCTTTTGATTAAATTGGAGGGTTATATGAATCCTTGTGACTTTAAAACCTTTGGACACCATCCGTAGCAATAGCAAATGATGAACAACGATATTCTGGTTCGGGTTAAGGTCAGCAATAAATTTTTGCTTTGAAGGCACCTAGTGCATACTCCCATCCTCTACTAAAGATAAATTGTAGGGACTCCCTACACACCGGTCTATTTATGCACGGGAAAACAAAGTCTTTTACCCAGTCATGGGTTTCCATGGGTATTTCAGCGTCAATTTCAAAGAAACATCCTTGCGCCCGGTAGCAATGTTGGGGAAATTCAAAAAACAAGTATCGTTAAGCCACTTTTAATTGCCACACGGCAAACAGTAGTGAGACATTGCCGACGGATAAAGGGTATTCATATCCAAAAACTGCATCTGACTTTTCATGGGTGTGCTATCCGGTCGGATCAGTTCTCATCATACGATCCCCGTCAAAAACATACTCTCCCCTCATTGATCTCTCTACAAATAGATGCTGATCCAAGTTGGTGATCAGACCTATTTCTTCTTTGCTGATTTTAAGAATCAAGTTCACCACCAGATGAGGAGTGGAAAAATAATAACCTAAATCCAACCCGAATTCCATATTGATTTTATCAATATTTTCGCACACAAGGTTCAGAAGAGTCAATACATCACCAGCCAAGTACAGTTTACAGTAATCCCACCCATTTTACATCCTCCCTTTGCTGAAACCCTCTTGGCAAATTCCTAGTCGCCAGTGGTGCATTGACTGTCCGTAAGGTAATTGTAAAGTGCTTCAATAGGAGGTAATGACACCTCATCTAGCTTCGAGGTAGAGTTGTAGTAATCATAAGCATATATGCCCTTACACGGTAATAAATCATACATTTCATCATTGGGGAAGCGCTGTTTAAGGAGGGCAAAACTATCAAAATTGTCGCTTTTCTGTACCTGAATTTATTGACTTAGAGACTTGGGGAAAAAATTGCAGGAGTATAAAAAAACCGATTTTATTCAGGCACGTGTTACCCTTGTCAATTGTTTTCCACAGGAATTCTAGCATCGGCAGCTTCTCTGATGATTTAGGTATGATATTATAAGAAAAAGAACCATCTACCCATGCATTATCTACATCTCCCCCCTTGGTCATGCGGGCCAACGCCAGCAAAATAAACTTTAAATCGTAATTGGAATTGTGTATTAAAACCGGTGCGAAAAATTGCTGACTAAGGTTTACATTGCAAGATTGATGTGCAGCCCCTGTAAACTTACTCCCTCTCGATGAAATTTCCTGCCGTAATTGATCGTGATCGATCAGCTTCCTTCCCCCCCCCCCCCCCAGTACCACCATCATCAAATTCTTCCTTACAAACCCAATATATTTTACAATTTTAATGGCCAATCTATCATCTGGTGGTAGAACCATAGGGTGGTGTAGGCAAGACATTGCGCCATTTGCTGTTTAAATGAGACTGATCAATGCCGTGCGCATGAAGTCTTTCCCACCCAACGTCTCACCCAGTAATCTTGTTAACCTGTAGGAGCAACTTTTGGAAATTCACACACACACACACACACACACACACACACACACACACACACACACACACACACACACACACACACACACACACACACACACACACACACACACACACACACACACACACACACACACACACACACACACACACACACACACACACACACACACACACACACACACACACACACACACACACACACACACACACACACACACACACACACACACACACACACACACACACACACACACACACACACACACACACACACACACACACACACACACACACACACACACACACACACACACACACACACACACACACACACACACACACACACACACACACACACACACACACACACACACACACACACACACACACACACACACACACACACACACACACACACACACACACACACACACACACACACACACACACACACACACACACACACACACACACACACACACACACACACACACACACACACACACACACACACACACACACACACACACACACACACACACACACACACACACACACACACACACACACACACACACACACACACACACACACACACACACACACACACACACACACACACACACACACACACACACACACACACACACACACACACACACACACACACACACACACACACACACACACACACACACACACACACACACACACACACACACACACACACACACACACACACACACACACACACACACACACACACACACACACACACACACACACACACACACACACACACACACACACACACACACACACACACACACACACACACACACACACACACACACACACACACACACACACACACACACACACACACACACACACACACACACACACACACACACACACACACACACACACACACACACACACACACACACACACACACACACACACACACACACACACACACACACACACACACACACACACACACACACACACACACACACACACACACACACACACACACACACACACACACACACACACACACACACACACACACACACACACACACACACACACACACACACACACACACACACACACACACACACACACACACACACACACACACACACACACACACACACACACACACACACACACACACACACACACACACACACACACACACACACACACACACACACACACACACACACACACACACACACACACACACACACACACACACACACACACACACACACATTGTGACGACACCTGAGTTTTTGCTATCTGACTTTTGAATGATTTTTAACTTAATGGTTATCTCAAAATTTTTATTGGATGCAATTGGAAAAAAGGAGCGTTGGGGGAGGGCTAGTTCACCTCCAATCTCTTTTGACTCTAAAAAACTGAACTAGAGCTTTCAATTTCCAATCAGATGAGCCATCTCTGAAGTTTTTACGAGCATCCCTTCAATAAGAACCATATATTCCCTTAGGGCATAACTTACAATACCTGCCCTCGGGCCCTGAGGGGCTGTGTCGACCCCGGAGTTTTCGTTATATGGTCTTTTAGATATTAAAAAAAAAAACTATCTCAAAGTTCTTATCGGCTGGGTTTGAGAAAGAAAAGGGCGTGGAGGGGGGGGAGCTGGGTGCCCTTAAATCTCTTTCAACTCTTAAAAAGTTAACTAGAACTTTCAATTTCAAATCAAATGAGCCCTCTTTGAAGTTCATACGGTATCATTACCTTAAGAACCATATATGAACCCGGGGCATAGCTTACAACGCCTGCCCCGAGGCCCTAAGGGGTTGTGTCACCATCGAAATTTTTGTTATATGATCTTTGAACTATTTTGAACAAAACAGTTGGGGAGGGGGGAGCTGGCTATCCTTCAATATCTTTTGACGCTTAAAAATTGAACTAGAACTTTCTATTTCCATTCAAATTAGCCCTCTCTGGAGTTTATACGAGCATTCCTTTCATAAGAACAATATATGCCTCCAGGGCATAGCTTATAACCCTTGCCCCTGAAGACTATGGGGGGAGTGTCCTTCTTAACATACAATTTCCAGAATGTTCAACTACGATGAGCAAAATGGCTATATCAAAATTTTGATTAGACGTGTTTGGGGAAATGTTGGGCGTGGAAGGGGTGTCAGTTGCCGTAGAATCACTTTCGACTATAAAAAGAGAACTCGCCATTTAAAAAAAGGAACTTTCAATTGAATGAACCCTTTCTGAAGTTTCTAGGACAACGTTGTCTATACAAAACCTTATATACCCCCAGGGCATAATTTACATCCCTTGCCCTGCGGGCTGTGGGAAAGTTGTCATTTTCAAAGACCTTATTTCCAGAACTTAAAACTATGTTTAATAAAATGGCTATCTCAAAAGTTTGATTGGATGTCTTTAGGGAAAATGTGGGCGTGAGAGGGGGATTTGCTGCCCTCCAATGGCTTTTGACTTTTAAAAAGGACACTAGCCCTTTGAATTTCCAGTTGAATGAGCCTTTTTTGAAGTTTCTACGACAACGCCACACAGAATCACTTTCGAATCTTAATTAGGGCACTAGCCCTTTGAATTTCCAATCGAATGAGTCCCTTTTGAAGTTTCTACGACAGCGTTTTCTATAAAATCCTTATATGCCCCCAGGGTATAATTTACAGCCCTTTTCCTGAGGGCTATGGGGGAATCTCCTCCTCAAAAACATATTCTCTATCTGGAAATCAACAACGCTGAACAAAATGGCTATTTCAAAATTTTGATTCGATGTGTTTGGGGGAATAATGGGCGGGGGGTGGGGGGGCTAGTTGCCCTCCAGTCACTTTTAACCCTTAAAAAGTGCACTAGAACTCTCGATTTTCATTTGAATGAACCCCGTTTGAAGTTTTTACGATGACTCCTTCAAGATTAAGTGCCTCTGGGAAAAAAATAATAACACATTGAAGCCGTAGGACCTTTACAATAGGCAACGCTATAGCGTTGCCTCTGATACGTAAATATGTGATAAATGTACTTACATCAGGAATTGTAGGTAACTCAACAGAAATGTCCTGACTATCAAATGGCGGTGCGTAGGCAATTACATTACTCCTGGCCAGGTTCATCGATCTAATTTGTTCCACATCATGCGTGCTAGATCCGAGATCGAGCTTTGCTTGTTTTTGCTCAGGAAGACTTTGACCATCAATCTCTTAGAATAAAAATTAATTTTCAGTTTTTTTCGTGATGTAAGTCCCTCAGATAACTTATAGGTTTATAGGCTTAAAGGCTTAAATTGCAATCTGCTTAAACTCGTAAAACAGAATTTTACTAATCCAAGGAGGATCCTAACCTATCAATATTTTAAATACGATCCACAAAAGATAACACAATTTTGACTATTAGGTCCGTTTGATATTTATGCAGAATATTAATGTGAGGGGGCACCCCCCCCCCTCCCCGAAAACCCAAGGTCACCCTATACAATAAAACACGTACACGAACTTATTAGATCAATTTTAAATCTCAAATGGGCCCACGATAGGTAGCTCCAATTATAAACCAAGAAGACCTAATTGCTTTTACATATCAGAAAAGATTTAAAAGGGAGGTTTTGTCAGAACAATTATACCCACATTTAGGTGCCTGTCAATAATTTCATCACGCAGGATAAAAGAAAAAAAACGTAAAAAAGAATTCGTAAAAAAGAAAGAATTTTACTAGTCCTAGATGGAGCCTAAGCTATCAATATTTTAAATATGATGCGTAAGAAATAATACAATTTTGCATAATAGTTCCATCAGGTTTTTTATATTCAGAATATTAATAATCCTCACCCTCTTCCTCAATACCAAAGCTCAACCCATACATTAAAACACATACGCTAAGTTACTATATCAATTTTAAATCTCAAATGAGCCCACGATAGGTAGCTCCAATTATAACCCAAGAAAACCTAATTCCTTTTACATATCAGAAAAGATTTAAAATGGATGTTTTGTCAGAACAATTCTAACCGCATTTAGGTGTCTGTCAATAATCGCATATTATCACGCAAAATAAAAGAAAAAAATGTATGCTTTTTTCAATTATGAACGTTACGATTCAAAACTGATAGGCTTAAAATTCAATCTTCTTAAACTCGTAAAAAAGAAAGAATTTTACTAGTCCTAGATCGACCCTAAGCTATCTATATTTCAAATATGATATGAATAAAAATAACACAATTTTGCGTATTAGTTCCACCAGTTTTTTTTTATTCAGAATATTAATAATTCTCACCCCCCTCCTCAATACCAAAGCCTCCCCTCCAACACATTAAAGATATTGCACATATTTAAAGGAGATGCATTGCTCGTTAATCAATTTTTAGTCTTAAATGAGCAATATTTCTGCAAGTACTCAAGGCGCATTTCATCCAATGTACCTTTATACCTGAAAGGATGTCACAAAGCGTTGGAATCATCCTATATTTATGTACGCTAGTTGGCTGTCTGTCAGAAACCCAGATGACGGATATTTAAAGCTAGCTACACGAAAAAGGTCTCGTTTTTTATAATTCAAGAATACAAATATTCGCTTACCACAAATCTCTTGGTGCTATACATTTGAATACGAATAATTAAACAATAAAAAACTATCTCTTCGAGTTGTTTTTTTCAAACTGATGAAAAAGAGTTGTTTCACCTTCAATATTTACACTAAAAACACGATTATATGACCTCGGGTCGAAACTAGCATTTTCACAGAAAGACCATTAAACCTTTGAACACGTTATACCATGGTCTTTAGTTATGGGTATTGACCCATAGAAACCTGTCTGACAAGTCATGTCTCTTCTGTAGCACTAGATGCATGTCTGTGGTAAGTCTTGTAATGTTGAAACTGCACGCATATCCATACCTCAGGCTTGTAGGGTTCAAATCTATTACACTTCTGAGCATATTATACCACGGAAATCTCTTTAATTTGGGGTAATAACCCTAAAAATCTTGTCTGCTCTTATTATAAGTCCATAATAAAGCGTGTTTGGTCACTTTATAGGTTCATAATATAGAGTGTTGGTCCGTATTATGTAATCCCCCTCTAAATCTTATACATGCACACTACTTTGATTGTCTATTTAACTTCTGTTCGTTTTAAGTTTCATTTATGCTTCAATAACACATTTTTTTTTCGTTTTAAGCTTGATTTTCATATTCAATCTAAGCATTACTCGCTTTAAGATCATATTTATTCATTTATATTATTACTTGTTGTATGTTTTTTCCTATGATTGTTTATTTAATTTCTGTTCGTTTTGGGTTTTATTTATTCTTTAATAGTGATTTCTGGTCGGTTTGACTTTGAGTTTTAACAAGTATTTGTATATGCTAATCTTAAGTTTAAAATGGCTTTTACTTTCTTTGAAAAACTTATTTTTCGTAAAGTTTTTTTTCATTAGATCTTTTGCATTTTTGATTGCAAAAAGTTTCAAGTCTTTTAAAATTCCTTATTTTAAAATCAAACTTTTGAAAAAAATTAAATCTTCACCAAAGCATCGAAATTGGTATCAAAGTAGGAATATCAAAGTGAAAAAGTTTGCCCCTTTAAAATGAGCCCCCTTCGAAGTTTATACAACGACCCCTTCTATGTGAATAGCGTCTGGAAAAAAAAATGAAGTGTTGGGGGGGGGAGGATAGCTACCCTCTGATCACTTTTTACTCTTAAAAAGTAAGTTACAACTTTCAGTTCAAACTATTAAGATTATACCAGCATTCCTTCCATAACAACCATATATGCCCCCAGGGCATAATTTAAAACGCCTATTCTTGGGCCCTGGGGGGCTGTGTCAACACCGGAGTTTTGTTATCTGAACTTTGAACTATTTTTAACAAAATGTATATATTGAAATTTTTATCTGATGCATTTATGGTGTGGAGGGGAGGAGGAGGGGCTAGTTGCCACCAATCTCTTTTGACTACTGAGAAGTGAACTCGAACTTTCAATTTTTAATCAAATGAGCCCTCTCTGAAGTTTATACTAGCATCCCTTTCATAGGGTGGTCATTTATCTCAGTTACTAAATTAGGAACACAGTTTTTTTTTACCAAGTAATTACCTGTAATACATTATAAGAACCATATATACAACAGGGCATAACTTACAACACCTGCCCCCGGGCCCTGGAAGGTTATGTCGACACCTGGGTTTTTGTTATCTAACTTTTGAACAATTTATAACTTAATTGTCTATTTCAAAATTTTTATCACATGCATTGGGGGAAAAATAGGCGTTGGGGGAGCGACAGTTGCCCTCCAGTCTCTTTTGACTCTCAAAAACTGAACTAGAACTTTCAATTTCCAATCAAATGAGCCCTCTCTGAAGTTTTTACGACAATTTTTTCCATAAGAACAATATATACCCCCAGGGCATAACTTACAATGCCAGCCCTCAGACCCTTGGGGGCTGTGTCAACACCGAAGTTTTTGTTTTCTGAACTTTGAACTATTTTTAACAAATTGTGTAAAATTTTTATCTGATGCATTTAGGACGTATGGGGGCACCCCGGAGTTTTTGTTATATGGTCTTTGAACTATTTAAAAAATTGCTATCTTAAAGTTCTTATCGGATGAATTGTAGGAAAAAAGGCGTGGAGGGGGTGGAGACTACTTGCCCTTCGATATCCTTTGACACTTAAAAAGTGAACGGGAAATTTCAATTTCCAATCAAACGAGCCCTATCTGAAGTTTATACGAGCTTTCCCTCCATAAAAACTATATGTGCCCCCAGGACATAAATTATTACCCTTGCCCTGAATACTGTGGGGGGAATGTCCTGCTCAAAGATATAATATCCAGAACTTCCAACTACGTTGAACAAAATGGCTATCTCAAAATTTGATTGGATGTGTTTGGGGGAATTGTGGGCATGGAAGGGGTGTTATTTGCTTCCAATCACTTTCAACTACTAAAAGGAGCACTAGTCATTTAAATTTCCAATCGAATTAACCCTTTTTGAAGTTTCTACAACCGTCGCCCTGAGGTCTGTGAGGGGGTTGCCATCCTCAAACAACTAATTTCCAGAATTTTCAACTATGTTTAAAAATGGTTATCTCAAAATTTATATTGGGGAAAAGGTGTGCTTGGGGAAGAGGTATGCATTAGAGGGGGTTTAATTGCCCTGCTATCAATTTCGACAATTAAAAAGGGCACTAGCCCTTTAAATCTCCAATTGAATGAGCCCTTTTTGAAGCCTCTACGACAAAGCTTTCTGTAAAAACCTTATATGCCCCCAGGGAATAACTTACAACCCTTGCCCTCGGGGCTGTTGGAGGAGTGTCTTCCTCAAAAACATAATTTTTATCTGGAAATCAACTACTTAGATTAAAACGGCTATCTCAAAATTTTGATTGGATGTGATTTGGGAAATGGTGGGCCTGGAAAGGGTGTTAGTTGCCTTCCAATCACTTTTGACCCTTAAAAAAGGGCACTAGAACTCTCGATTTCCACTCGAATGAGCCCCCTTTGAAGTAGGTACGACGACCTCTCTATATGGTGTACCTACGGGAAAAAAATAATGATAATAAATAATAAAACATAGGAGCCGTATGATTGGTTAAAAAAAAAAAATTCCGAAAAATACGTTTTTCAAAGAAAAGTAAAGGCCATTCTAAACTTAAGCTCAGCAGATACAAATGCCTGTTAAAATTCAAACTCAAAATGACCAGAAATTACTATTAAAGAATACATAAAACCCAAAACGAACAGAAATAAAATAAACAATCATAGGAGAAAACATACAGCGAGTAATAATATAAATGAAAAACTAGATCTTATTGGGAGTAATGTTTAGATTTGAATATGAAAATCAAGCTTAAAAAGAAAAAAATCTTTTGCTATTGAAGTATAAATGAAACTGGAAACGAACAGAAATTAAATAAACAATCAATGCGAACAAACATACAATAGATATTAATGTAAATGAATAAATAAATCTTAAAACGAGTGAAACTTAAATTGAATATGCAAATAGAGCTTGAAACAAACAAAAATCACTACAAACAAGAGTTTGGGTATCGTCTCCTTATCTCACTTTAAGAGTTTAAAACTTGCTGCGTCATTGGCACTTTACTGCAAAACAATTTTAATACAAGTATTTTCTTTTGTACTTAATATTGAAAATAAACATTAAAATTATAGTAAAATTTTGAACTGATGAGCTTTCAGCAATTAATATCATTATACATCAAATGTTCAGTTTATTTTATTAGCTCTTTCTAGAGTTGTTCAAGACAAATATATTTTCACTACAAACAAGAGTTTGGATACTGCCCCCTTCCTAAAGTGTAAAAAAAAACTAAAAGCCTTCTGTGTCCATGTAAAAAACGAATTATATTACAAATATTTTCTTTTCCAGTTCTTACAACATTGAAAATAAAAATAAAATTAGAGTGAAATGAATTCTTGAACTGATGGATCTTTCAACAACTAATATCATTATATATGAAATACTCAATTTGATATTGTGTTTATTTTCCAAGACTGTTCAAGACGCATATAGTTTTCAGTAAAGTGCCAATGACGCAGTAGGTTTTAGGCTTTTATAGTGAGAGAAGGAGGCGATACCCAAACTCTTGTTTGTAGGGATTTTTGTTTGTTTCAAGCTTAATTTGCATATTCAATTTGAGTTAATTGCACTTACTACAATTAATTTGCACTTTACCGAACAAAATATAAATGTTTTTACTTTTATAACTTTAGTAAATCAAATAATATTAAAATTTTGATTACTAAATATCAGTTTATGTATATTAAACTGACAATGCACATTCATTTGTGTTTTCTTTTCTTTTAGTAAAGTGCAAATTATGATCTGGTCTTGGGAAGGCATAGGGGCTTTGAACCCAACTTATGTTAATTTCTGCTCGTTTTGAGTTTGACTTGGTTATTTATTGTAATTTCTGTTTGTTTTGGGTTTCATTTATTTATGGATGCTGAATTGTGGTAGTTTCACGCTTGGTAGATTATTTGATTTTATTTTTGCTCATTTTTGTTTAATGGAGTTCTTTACTTTTCTTTGAAAAACTTATTTTGTGGAAAAAGTTTTTTTAATTAATTTCTGTTCATTTTATATTCGTTTTATATACATAGTCTTTTCGGAGAAAAAGAAATAACACTTCAAATCTTTTCATTTTTTTAAAGATATATAGTTTGGCCTGCTATTTGTATGCTGGAGAAAAATTTTCAGCAATTTTTAACACTATACACCCTCTTAAGAATCTGGAGACAAATAGAAGTGTTTAATTTAGTTTCATACCTCGTCTAGTTGCCCTGAAATGGAAAACTTGATACCATTCGCAAAAAAATCTGTTTACTTTCTTTGATAGCTTGGATACACTTATGCTATTTTGATTCGGTTAAATCTTAGGAGCAGAAGCAGCCCAAAAAGTTCGAACATAAAACCCTCAGTCGTTCCTGGGATACTGCTGAGATGAATTATTGGGAATTAGCATTATCACAGTGCATTTTTATTTAATCTTACGGCAACAGTTAGTTTTTAAACATAAAGTCAAATGGGAGAGTGGGCGTGAGAGGGGGATTAGTTTTCCTCCAATCACTTTCGACTATTAGGAAGAGGATCAGCCCTTTCTATTTTCAATCGAATGAGCCCTTTTCGAAGTTCCTACGACAACTCCTTCAATACAGAGTGCCCTGGTCTAAACAACAATAACAACAAAAAATAATACATTGTATTCACATCGATCTTTACTATAAAAATGTCAAGTCTTCCAATGACTTTTGACTATTAAAAAGGGCACTAAGCCTTTCGATTTCCAATCGAATGAGCCGTTTTTTAGTTTCTACGACAACACTTCCTATAAACACCCTATATGCCCCCAGGGCATAAATTACAACTCTTACCCTAAAGGCTGTGAGGGTGGTTGTCATTCTCTAATACCTTACTTCCAGAAATTTTAACTACGTTAAACAAAATGGCTATATCAAAATTTTGATTGGATGTGTCTGGGAAAATTGTGGGCGTGAGAGGGGCGTTAGTCTTTCTCCAATCACTTTCAACTATTGAAAAAGGCACTAGCCCTTTCAATTTCCAACCAAATGAGCCCTTCTGAAGTTTCTACGACAACGCTTTCAATAAAAACCTTATATGTCCCCAGGCGATAACTTACAACCCTTACCCTGAGGGCTGGGGGGGTGTCATCCTCACAGACCCAATTTTGAGAACTTTCTAATATGTTGAACAAAATGGCTATCTGAAAATTTTGATTGGATGTGTTTGGGGGAATTTCGGGCATGAGAGAGGGGTTAAATACCATCCAATCACTTTCGACTATTAAAAAGGGCACTAGCCCTCTAAATTTCCAGTTGAATGAGCCCCTTTTGAAGTTTTTACGACAACTCTATCATTAAAAACCTTATATACCCCCAGGGCATAACTTACAACTCTCGCACTGGGGACTCTGGGGGGTTTGTCATCCTTAAATACATAATTTCCAGAACTTTCAACTACGTTGAACAAAATGACTATCTCTAAACTTTGATTGAATGTGTTTGGGGAAATGGAGGGCGTAAGAGGGGGGTTAATCACTCTCCACTCACTTTCGACTATTTAAAAGGGCAATTTCAATTTCTAATCAAATGACCCCATTTTGAAATTTCTAAAACAACTTTCTATATAAACCTTATATGCCCCCAGGGCATAACTTACAACCCTTGCACTGGAAGCTCTGATGGGGCTATCATCCTAAAATACCTAATTTCCATAACTTTCGACTACGTTGAACAAAATGAATATATCAAAATTTTGATTGGATGTGTTTGGGGAAATGGTGGGCGTGAGAATGGGGTTAGTTGCCCTTTAATCACTGTCGACTATTAAAAGGGCAATATCCCTTTTACATCACTTTCGACTATTAAAAAGGGCACTAGCCATTTCAATTTCCAATCGAATGAGCCCTTTTTGATGTTTCTACGACGACGCATTGAGAAAAAAAAACTATATGCCCAGGGCATAACTTATAACCCTTCCGCTGAGGGCTGTGGGGGAGTGTCCTCCTCAAAAACATAATTTCTATCTGTAAATCCACAAAACTAAACAAAATAGATTTGAGGAATATGTGGTTGAGGAAAAGGTGGGCGATAGAGGGGGGCTAGTTGCCTTCAAAACACTTTCGACTATTAAAAAGGGCACTACACGTTTGAATTTCCAATTGAATGAGCCCTTTTTCAAGTTTCTACGATAAAGATTTCAATAAAAACTTAAATGCCCCCAGGGCATAAATTATAACCCTGAGAGGAGTGTCCTGCTCAAAGGTATAATTTCCTGATCTTTAACTGTGTGGAACAAAATGGCTATTCCAAAATTTTAATTGGATAGTTGCCTTCCAATTACTTTTGACTATTAAAAAGGGCACAAGCCATTTAAATTTCTAATCGAATGAGCCCTTTTTGAAGTTTCTACGACAACACTTTCTATAAAAATTGTATATGCCCCCAGGGCATAACTTACAGTCCTTGTTCTGAGGGCTGTGAGGGTGTTGCCATCCTCAAAGACCTAATTTCCAGAACTTTAAACTCCGTTGAACAAAATGGCTATCTCAAAATTTTGACTGGATGTGTTTAGGGAAAAGGCGGGCGTGAGAGGGGGGTTAGTTACCCTCCAATCACTTTTAACTATTAAAAAGGGCACTAGCCCTTTGAATTTCCAATCGAATGAGGCTTTTTGAAGTTTTTATGACAACACCTTCTATAAAAATCATATGCCCCAAGGGCATAGCTTACAACCCTTGCCCCGAGGGTTATGGGGTAATGTCCTCCTCAAAAACATATTTTCTATCTGGAAATAAACTACACTGAACAAACTGGCTATCTCAAAATTTTGATTGGATGTGTTTGGAGGAATGATGGGGGTGGAGGGGGGATAGCTGCCCTCCAATAACTTTTAACTATTAAAAAGGGCACTAACCCTCTGAATTTCCAATCGAATGAGCATTTCTTGAACTTTCTACGACAACGCCTTCTTTAAAAACCTTATATGCCCCAAGGGCATAACTTAAAACCCGTGCCCCTAGGGTTGTGGGGGAGTGTCCTCCTCAAAAACATATTTTCTATCCGGAAATTAACTACGCTGAACAAAATGGCAATCTCAAAATTTTGATTGGATGTGTTTGGGGGAATGATGGGCGCGGGGGGGCTAGTTGTCCTCCATTCACTTTTGACTATTAAAACCGGCACTAGCTGTTTAAATTTCCAATCGAATGAGCCTTTTTTGAAGTTTCTACGACAACGCCTTCTATAGAAACCATATATGCCCCAAGGGCATAACTTAAAACCCTTACCCGAGGGTTGTGGGGGAGTTTCCTCCTCAAAAAGATATTTTATATCTGGAAATCAACTACGCTGAACAAAATGGCTATCCCAAAATTTTGATTGGATATGATTTGGGGAGTGATGGGGGTGAGGGGGGGGGGGTAGTTGCACTCCAATCACTTTCGATTATTAAAAAGGGCACTAACCCTCTGAATTTCCAATTGAATGAGCCTTTTTTGAAGTTTCTATGACAACGCCTTCTATAAAAACTTTATATGTCGACTATTAAAACCGGCACTAGCTGTTTAAATTTCCAATCGAATGAGACTTTGTTGAAGTTTCTACGACAACGCCTTCTATAGAAACCATATATGCCCCCAGGGCATAACTTAAAACCCTAGCTCCGAAGGTTGTAGGGGAGTGTCCTCCTCAAAAAGATATTTTCTATCTGGAAATAAACTACGCTGAACAAAATAGGTATCTCAAAATTTTGATTGGAAGTGTTTGGGGGAATGATGGGCGTGGTGGGGGGGGGGGCTAGTTGCCCTCCAATCACTTTGTCGACTATTACAAAGAGCACTAGCCACTCCAATTTGCAATCGAATGAGCCCTTTTGGAACTTTCTACGACAACTCCTTCGACACGAAGTGCCCGGGTATGGAGAAAAAAACAACAAAAAACAATACATTGTGCCCACATCGTTCTTTACTTTGGCAGCACTAGCACGCTGCCTATAAAAAACTGAACTAGAACTTTCAATTTCCAATCAAACTAGGCCTCTCTGAAGTTTTTACGAGCATTCCTTCCATAAGAACCATATGTTCCCCCAGGGCATAACTTACAACACCTGCCTTTGGACCTTGGGGGGCTGTGTTAACCCCAGAGTTTTCGTTATATTGTCTTTGAACTGTTTTCAAAAAATGCTATTTCAAAATTCTTATCAGATGGGCTTCAGATAAAAAGGGTGTGGAGGGAGGCTAGGTGCCCTCCAATCTATGTTGACTCTTAAAAAGTGAACTAGAACCTTCAATTTCTAATCAAATGAACCCTCTTTGAAGTTTATACGAGCATCCCTTCCATAAAAACCATATATGCCCCCAGGGCATAACTTACAAATCCCACCCCCGAGCCCTGGGGGGGGGTGTGTGTCAACACTGGAGTTTTTGTTATATGATCTTGGAACTATTGGTGAAAAAATAGCTATGCCAAAATTTTTATCGGACGTATTTGGAAAAAAAGGGCGTAGGGGCTGGTTATCCTCCAATATATTTTGACACTTAAAAAGTAAACTAGAACTTTCAATTTTCAATCAAATGAGCCTTCTCTAAACTTTATACCAGCATGCCTTCCATAACAATCTTATATGTTCTCAGGGCATAACTTATGACCCTTGCCCTGAAGACCTTTGGAGGAGTGTCATGCTCAGCGATATAATTTCCAGAATTTTCAACAACTTTGAACAAAATGACTATATCAAACTTTTGATTTAGTTACCGTCCAATCACTTTCAACTATTAAAAAGGGCACTAGCCCTTTGAACTTCCAATCAAATGAGCCTTTTTGAAGTTTTTATGACAATGCCTTCCATACAAATCTTATATGCCCCAAGGGCATAGCTTACAACCCTTGCCCTGAGGGTTGTGGGGGAGTGTCCTCCTCAAAAACATATTTACTATCTTAAAATCAACTACGCTGAACAAAATGGCTATCTCAAAATTTTGATTGGATGTGTTTGGGGAAATGAGGGGGGTGGGGGGGGGGGGGGCAAGTTGCCCTCCAATAACTTTCGACTATTAAAAGGGCACTAGCCCTCTGAATTTCCAATCGAATGAGCCTTTTTTGAAGTTTCTACGACAACCCCTTCTATAAAAACCTTATATGCCCCCAGGGCATAACTTAAAACCCTTGCCCCGAGGGTTGTGGGGGAGTGTCCTCCTCAAAAACATATTTTCTATCTGGAAATCAACTTCGCTGAACAAAATGGCTATCTCAAATTTTGATTGGATGTATTTGGGGGAATGATGGGTGCGGGGGGGGGGGGCTAGTTGCTTACCAATCACTTCTGACCATTAAAACCGGCACTAGCTGTTTTAATTTCCAATCGAATGGTTCTTTTTTGAAGTTTCTACGACAACACCTTCTATAAAAATCTTATATGCCCCCAGGGCATAACTTAAAACACTTGCCCGAGGGTTGTGGGGGAGTTTCCTCCTCAAAAAGATATTTTATATCTGGAGATCAACTACGCTGAACAAAATGCCCATCTCAAAATTTTGATTGGTTGTGTTTGGGGGAATGATGGGCGTGGGAGGGGGGGGGCTAGTTGCCCTCCAATCACTTTCGAATATTAAAAAGAGCGCTAGCCGCTCCAATTTGCAATCAAATGAGCCCTTCTCGAACTTTCTACGACAACTCCTTCGATACGAAGTGCCCGGGTATGGAGAAAAAAAAAATTATTGTCTTTGAACTATTTTCAAAAAAATGCTATTTCAAAGTTCTTATCAGACGGGCTTGAGAAAAAATGGGCGTTGAGGGAGGGCTAGGTGCCCTTCAATCTCTTTTGACTCTTAAAAAATGAACTAGAACCTTCAGTTTCCAATCAAATGAGCCCTCTTTAATGTTTATACAAGCATCCCTTCCATAAAAACCATATATGACCCCAGGGTATAACTTACAATGCCTGCCCCCAAGCCCTGGGGGGTTGTGTCGACTTCGGAGTTTTTGTTACATGATCTTTAAACTATTGTTGAAAAAATATCTATCCCAAAATTTTTATCGGATGTATTTGGAAAAAAGGGCGTGGGGGCTGGTTATCCTCCAATATATTTCGACACTTAAAAAGTAAACTAGAACTTTCAATTTCCAATCAAATGAGCCTTCTCTAAACATTATACCAGCATGCCTTCCATAAGAACCATATAGGCTCTCAGGGCATAACTTATAACCCTTGCCCTGAGGACCTTTGGGGGAGTGTCATGCTCAACGGTATAATTTCCAGAATTTTCAACAACTTTGAACAAAATGTCTATATTGAAATTTTGATTGGGTGTGTTTGGGGAAATGGTTGACGCGGAAGGGGTGTTAGTTGCCTTCCAGTCACTTTTGACTATTAAAAAGGGCACTAGCCATTTAAATTTCCGATGGAATGAACTTTTTTTGAAGTTTCTATGACAACACTTTCTATAACAACCTTATGTGGCCCCAGGACATAACTTACAACCCTTGCTCTGAGTGCTGTTGGGGAGGATTGTCATCATCAAAGACCTAATTTCCAGAATTTTCAACCACGTTGAACAAAATGGCTATCTCAAAATGTTAATTGGAGGTGTTCGGGGAAAAGATCGGCGTTAGAGAGGGGTTAGTTGCCCTCCAATCACTTCTGACTATTAAAAAGGGCACTAGCCCTTTGAATTTCCAATCAAATGAGACCTTTTTAAAGTTTCTGCGACAAAGCTTTCTATAAAAAGCTTATATGCCCCCAGGACCTAACTTACAACCCTTAGCCTCAGGGCTGTTGGGGGAGTGGCCTTGTCAAAAACATAATTTTTATCTGGAAATCAACTACTTAGAACAAAATGGCTATCCCAAAACTTTGATTGGATGTGTTTTAGGAAATAGTGGGCGTGGAAGGGGTTTTAATTGCCTTCCAATCACTTTTTACCCTTAAAAAGTGCACTAGAACTCTCGATTTCCAATCGAATGAGCCCACTTTGAACTTTATACAACGACCTTAATATATGAAGTGCCTCTGGGAAAAAAATAATAATAATAATAGATAATAAAACATTGGAGCCGTATGATTGGCATTAATTAAAAAAAAAACTTTCCGAAAAATAAGTTTTTCAAAGAAAAGTAAGGGCCCTTTTTTAACATAAGCTCAGCAGATACAAATACCTGTTAAAATTAGAACTCAAAATGACCACAAATTATTATTAAAGAATAAATGAAACCCAAAAACCAACAGAAATTAAATAAACAATCACAAGAAAAAACATACAACAAGTAATAATATAAATGAATATATAGATCTTAAAGCGAGTAATGCTTAGTTTGAATATGAAAATCAAGCTTAAAACGAAAAAAAATATTTTGCTATTGAAATATAAATGAAACTTAAAACGAACAGAAGTTAAATATACAATCAATACAAACAAAGGTGCAATAGATATTAATGTAAATGAATAAATGAATATTAAAATGAGTGAAACTTAAATTTAATATGTAAATCAAGCTCTTTCCGCTAAAGTCGCTCTTTACGCTAAAGTTTGACTTTCTCACAACTCTATTTTTCAAACAATAAAAAACTTTAGCGTAAAGAGCGAGGCGTTGAGGAGGCGACAGCCCCTTTCATATGAGGAATAAGGTTTTCATTGTTTAAAAAAATAAGAGTTGTAAGAAAGTCAAACTTTAGCGTAAACAGCGAGGCGTTGAGGAGGGGACGGCCCCTTTCATATACGGAATAATTTCTGTTCGTTTTAAGTTTTAATGTCGCTTCTTACTTTCAGTTTAAAAAATTTGTTTTTTTTATTTAATTTCTGATCGTTTTTTAGTTAATGCAGCTTTTATTTTGGCTCACCGTCATTGAATAAGTAAACAAAATTTGCATAAAAATTTTACTGTTCTTTTGCTAAATGGCTGTCTCTAAATTTGGTTCTGACGTAATTTAAAAATTAATTTAAGAAACGAACTTCTATATTCGTATATTTTTCTTCTGGCAAAAAATACAAAGTTGCAGATTTTTGCAGATATGAGCTTGAAACCTATGTAATAGGGTTTTCTGATACGCTGAATCTGAATGTGTGATTTTCATTAAAATTCTTTCTTTTGTGAGGATGTTTCCCCCCTCTTTAAAAAATTGTGTAAATTTTCTCAGGCTCGTAGCCTTTGATGAGTAATACTAAACTTAATAAAATTTATATATTTAGAATCAGCATTATAAGCCCATTCATTCATATATTGACATCAACATTCCGTTTTTAAAAGTTTCGATTACTATTGAGCCGTATCGCCTGTTTTTTTTTTTTTTTTTTTTTTGTTGCGTATATGTTATTACGTATATTAGGGGTTATCCGCTTATTCAATATCACGCTCGTGATATCTGGTCGTGTTGATTTCTGGTCGTTTTGAGTTTGAATTTTAACAGGTATTTGTATATTCTGAGCTTAAGTTTAAAATGGCCATTACTATTCTTTGAAAAACTTATTTATCGAAAAGTTTTATTTAATTTATTTTTGTTCATTTTTGATTGCAAAAAGTTTCAAGTTTTTAAAAATTCCTTATGTCAAAATCAAACTTTTGAATAAAATCAAATCTTCATCAAAGTATCCAAAGTGGTATCAAAGTAAGAATATCAAAGAGAAAAAAGTCTGCCCACTTTGAAATAAGCCCCCTTTGAAGTTTATACGACGACCCCTTCTATGCGAGGTGTGTCTGGGAAAAACATAAAATGGAGTCTGGGGGGAGGATAGCTGCCCTCCGATCATTTTTGACTCTTAAAAAGTGAATCATAACTTTCAGTCTCCTCTATTAAGTTTATACGAGCATCCCTTCCATAAGAACCATACATGCCCCCAGGGCATAACTTTGCAGCACCTACCCTCAGGCCCTTGGGGGCTGTGTCGACACCGAAGTTTTTGTTATCTGAACTTTGAACTATTTTTAACAAAATGTGTATCTCAAAATTTTTATCTGATGCATTTAGGGCGTGGTGAGGGGGGGGGGGCTAGTTGCCCTCCAATCACTTTTGACTCTTAAAAATTGAACGAGAAATTTCAATTTCCAATCAAATTAACCCTCTCCGATGTTTATACAAGTTTCCCTTCTATAAAAACAATATATGCCCCCAGAGCATTACTTACAACGCCTGCCTCCGCGCAATGGGAGGTTGTGTCGACACAGGAGTATTTCTTGTCTGACCGTTGAATTATTTTTAATTATTTTGACCGTTGAAGTATTTTAAACCATACATGCCCTTAGGGCATAACTTGGAATATTTTCACCCGGGCCCTGGGTGGTTATATGGACACTGGAGTTTGATTTATCCAACCTTTAAACTATCTTTCCTTTTAACAAAATGTCTATCTCAAAATTTTCATCAGATGGGTTTGGAAAGAGAAGGCGTAGGGGGGGGGGGGGGAATATCTGCCCTCGGATCTCTTTTGACTATTAAAAAGTGAACACGAACTTTCAATTGCAAATCAAATGAGCCTTCTCTGAAGTTTATACGAGTATGCCTTTCATAAGAACCATACATGCTACAGGGCATAACTTTCAACGCCTGCCCCCGGGCCCTGGGGGGTTGTGTCGACACCCGAATTCTGTTATCTAACTTTTGAACAATTTTTAACTTAATGGCTATCTCAAAATTTTAATCGGATGCATTTGGGAATAAATGGGCTAGGGGGGGCTAGTTGCCCTCCAATCTCTTTTGACTCTCAAAAACTGAACTAGAATTTTCAATTTTCAATCAAATTAGCCCTCTCTGAAGTTTTATAAGAACCATATATTCCCCTAGGGAATAACTTACAACACCTACCTTCGGGCCCTTGGGGGCTGTGTCGACCCGGGAGTTTTGTTATTTAGTCTTTGAACTATTTTTTAAGAAATTGCTATTTCGAAGTTCTTATCAGATGGGTTTAATAATAAAGGGTGTGGAGGGGGGCGCTAGGTGCCCTCCAATATCTTTTGACTCTTAAAAAGTGAACTAGAACTTTCAATTTCCAATCAAATGAGCCCTCTTTGAAGTTTATACGAGCTTCCCTTCCATAAGAACCATATATGTCCCCAGGGCACAACTTACTACGCCTGCCCCCTGGCCCTGGGGGGGGGGGTTGTGTTGACACAGGAGTTTTTGTTATATTATCTTTGAACTATTTTTAACAAATTAGCTATCTCAAAATTTTTATCAGATGCATTTGGAAAAAAGCGTGTGAGAGGGTGGGGGGCTGGATACCCTCCAGTTTCTTTTGACACTTAAAAAATAAACTAGAAATTTCAATTTCCAATCAAATGAGCTCTCTCTAAATTTTATGCGAGTATTGCTTCCATAAGAACCATATATACCCCCGGGGCATAACTTATAACCCTTTCCCTGAAGACCTTTGAGGGAGTGTCATGCTCAAAGATAAAATTTCCAGAACCTTCAACATCGTTGAACAAAATGGCTTTCCCAAAATTTTGATTGGATGTGTTTTGGGAAATGGTGGGCGTGGAATGGGTTCTAGTTGCCTTCCAATCACTTCCTACTATTAAAAAGGGCACTAGCCCTTTGAATTTTCAATCGAATGAGACCTTTTTGAAGTTTCTACTACAAAGCTCTCTATAAAAAGCTTATATGCCCCCAGGACTTAACTTACAACCCTTTCCCTGAGGGCTGTGTTGGAGTGTCCTCCTTAAAAAAATAATTTCTATGTGGAAATCAACTACGTAGAACAAAATGGTTATCTCAAAATTTTGATTGGATGTGTTTGGGGAAATGGTGGTCGTGGAAGGGGTGTTCATTGCCTTCCAATAACTTTTGACCCTTATAAAGGGCACTAGCCCTTTGAATCTCCAATTGAATAAGCCCTTTTTGAAGCTTCTACGACAAAGCTCTCTATAAAAACATTATATGCTCCCAGGGAATAACTTACAACCCTTGCCCTCAGGGCTGTTGGGGGAGTGTCCTCCTCAAAAACATAATTTCTATCTTGAAATTAACTACTTAGAACAAAACGGCTAACTCAAAATTTAGATTTGATGTGTTTTGGGACATGGTGGGCCTGGAAGGGGTGTTAGTTGCCTTCCAATCACTTTTGACCCTTAAAAAGGGCACTAGAACTCTCGATTTCCACTCGAATGAGCCCGCTTTGAAGTTTATACGATGACCTCTTCATATGAAGTGCTTCCGGGAAAAAATAATAAATAATAAAACATTGGAGCCGTATGATTGGTATTAGTTAAAAAAAAAAACTTCCGAAAAATACGTTTTTCAAAGAAAATTAAAGGCCATTTTAAACTTAAACTCAGCAGATACAAATGCCTGTTAAAATTCAAATTCAAAATGACCAGAAATTACTATTATAGAATACATAAAAATCCAAAAACGGACAGAAATTAAATAAACAGTCATAGGAAAAAACATACAAGTAATAATATAAATGAATAAATAGACCTTAAAGCAAGTAATGTTTAGATTGAATATGAAAATCAAGCTGAAAACGAAAAAAATATTTTGCTATTGAAGTATAAATGAAAATTAAAACGAACAGAAATTAAATAAACAATCAATGCGAACAAACATACAATAGATATTAATGTAAATGAATATATAAATCTTAAAACGAGTGAAGCTTAAATTGAGTATGCAAATCAAGCTTGAAACGAACAAAAATCCCTACAAACAAGAGTTTGGGTATCGCCTCCTTCTCTCGCTGTAAAAGTTTAAAACTTACTGCGTCATGGCGCTTTACTGAAAACCAGCTTCATTACAAATATTTTCTTTTGTACTTAATATTGAAAATAATCATTAAATTTGTAGTAAAATTTTGAACTAATGAGCTTTCAGCAATTAATATCATTATACATCAAATATTCAGTTTAACTTATTAGCTCTTTCTAGAGTTGTTCAAGACGAATTTAGTTTCACTATTAACAAGAGTGGACACTGTTCCTTTCCTTAACTGTAAATAAAAACTAAAAGCCTACTGCGTCACTGTAAAAAACGAATTATATTACAAATATTTTCGTTTCCAGTTCTTACAACATTGAAAATAAAAATAAAATTAGAGTGAAGTAAATTCTTCAACTGAAGGATCTCTCAACAACTAATATCATTATATATGAAACATTCAATTTGATATTGTGTTTACTCTCCAGGATTGTTCAAGACGTATATAATTTTCAGTAAAGTGTCAATGACACAGTAGGTTTTATACTATTATAATGAAAGAAGTAGGCGATGCCAAAATTCTTGTTTGTTGTGATTTTTGCTTCAAGCTTGATTTGCATAGTCAATTTAAGTTTCAGTTGCTTTCAGATTTATTTGTTCGTTTACATTAGTATCTGTTGCATGTTTGTTTGCATTGATTGTTTATCTAATTTCTGTTCGTTTTAAGTTTCATTTATAGGTACTTCAATAGCAAAATATTTTCCTGTTTTAAGCTTGATTTTCATATTCAATCTAAGCATAACTCACTTTAAGATATATTTATTCATTTATATTATTACTTGTTACATGTTTTTTCCTATGATTATTTATTTAATTTCTGTTTGTTTTGGGTGTCATTTATTCTTTAATAGTAATTTCTGGTTGTTTCGAGTTTGAATTTTAACTGGTATTTGTATCTGCTAAGCTTTAGTTTAAAATGGCCTTTACTTTTCTTTGAAAAACTTAGTTTTCGGAAAGTTTTTTTTAATTAAATCTTGTTCATTTTGATTGCAAAGAGTTTCAAGTTTTTGAAAATCCCCAATTTCAAAATAAAATTTTGAAAAAAATCAAATCTTCACCAAAGTAACAAAACTGGTACCAAAGTAAGAATATCAAAGTGAAAAATGTTTGCCCCTTCGAAATGAGCCCCCTTTAAAGTTTGTACAACGACCCCTTCTATGTGAAGTGTGTCCGGGAAAAAAATAAATGGAGTGTAGGGGGAGGATAGCTGCCCTCCGATCACTTTTTACTCTTAAAAAGTGAATTACAACCTTCAGTTTCCTCTTTTAAGTTTATACGAGCATCCCTTCCATAACAACCATATATAGCCCTAGGGCATAACTTACAACGACTATCCTCGGGTCCTACGAAGTTTTTCTTATCTGAACTTTGAACTATTTTTAACAAAATGCATATCTCAAAATTTTGATCTGATGCATTTAGGGCGTGGAGGGGGGGGGGGTTAGTTGCCCTCCAATCTCTTTTGACTCTTAAAAACTGAACTCAAACTTTCAATTTTGAATCAAGTGAACCCTCTCCGAAGTTTATACAAGCTTCCCTTCTATGAAAACGATATATACCCCCAGAGAATTACTTACAACGCCTGCTTCCGGGCCATGGGGGATTGCGTCGACAGAGGAGCTTTTTCTTGTCTGGCCTTTGAATTATTTTTAATCAAGTGGCTAATTTAAAAATTTTATCCAATAGGCTTGGGGAAAAAGGGTCTGTAGGGGAGGGGGTATAATTTTTGAACAATTTTTAAAAACTGGCTATCTTAAAATTTGTAACAAATGGGTTTGGGGAAAAAAGGGCATGGAGGGGTAGTTGCCCTTAAATCTCTTGACTCTTAAAAAGGGAACTAGAACTTTGAATTTCCAATCAAATGAGCCCTCTTTAAAGTTTATGCGATCATCCCTTTCAGAGGAACCATACATGCCCTTAGGGCACAACTTAGAACGTCTTCTTCCGGGCCCCGGGGGGTTGTATGGACACCGGAGTTGTTTTTTTTTATCAAACCTTTGAACTATGTTTTCTTTTAACAAAATGTCGAAGTCAAAATTTTCATCACATAGGTTTGCAAAGAGAAGGCGTGGGGGGGGGGGGCTAGTTGCCCTCGGATCTCTTTTAAATATTAAAAAGTGAACCCGAACTTTAAATTTTAAATCAAATAAGCCCTTTCTGAAGTTTATACAAGTATCCCTTTCATAAGAACCATATATGCCCTAAAGCATAACTTACAACGCCTGCCCCTGGACCCCGAGGGCTTGTGTCGACACCCGGGTTTTTGTTATCTAACATTTGAATAATTTTCAACTTAATGGCTATCTCAAAATATCTTTCGGATGGATTTGGGAGAAAATGTGCGTGGGGGGGGGGCTAGTTGCCCTCCAATAACTTTTGACTCTCAAAAACTGAACTAGAACTTTCAATTTCCCATCAAATTAGCCCTTTCTGAAGTTTTTACGAGCATCCCTTCCATAAGAACCCTATATTCCCCCAGGGCATAACTTACAACGCCTACCTTCGGGCCCTGGGGGGCTGTGTCGACCCCAGAGTTTTCGTTACATTGTCTTTGAACTATTTAAAAAAAAATGCTATTTCAAAGTTCTTATCAGATGGGCTTGATAAAAAAAAAGGGTGTGGAGGGGGGTCATGTGCCCTCCAATCTATTTTGACTCTTAAGAAGTGAACTAGAACCTTCAGTTTCCAATGAAATGAGCCCTCTTTGAAGTTTATACGAGCATCCTCTCCATAAGAACCATATATGCCCCCAGGGCATAACTTGTATAGCCTGCCCCCAGGCCCTGGGGAGTTGTGTCGATACCGGAGTTTTTGTTATATGATCTTTGAACTGTTTTTGAAAAAATAGCTGTTCCAAAATTTTTATCGCATGTATTTGGAAAAAAAGGGCGTGGGGGCTGGTTATCCTCCAATATATTTTGACACTTAAAAATTAAACTAGAACTTTCAATTTCCAATCAAAGGAGCCCTCTCTAAAGTTTATATGAGCATTCCTTCCATAAGAACCATATATGACCCAGAGGCATAGCTTATAACCCTTCCCCTGAAGACCTTTGGGGGTGTCTCATGCTCAACAATATAATTTCCAGAATTTTCAACAACTTTGAACAAAATGGCTATCTCGAAATTTTGATTGGGTGTGTTCGGGGAAATGGTGGACGTGGACGGGGTGTTAGTTGCCTTCCAATCACTTTTGACTATTAAAAAGGGCACTAGCCATTTAAATTTCCAATCGAATGTTTTTTTTAAGTTTCCCAATCAAATTTCCAATCAAATGAACTTCTTTTGAAGTTTCTATGACAACGTTTTCTATAAGAACCTTATATTCCCCCAGGGCATAACTTACAACCCTTGCCATGAGGGCTCTGGGGGAGGGTTGTCATCCTCAAAGACCTAATTTCCAGAATTTTCAACCACGTTGAACAAAATGACTATCTCAAAATGTTAATTGGATGTGTTTGGGGAAAAGTTGAGCGTGAAAGGGGGGTTAGTTGCCCTCCAATCACTTCTGACTATTAAAAAGGGCACTAGCCCTTTCAATTTCCAATCAAATGAGACCTTTTTGAAGTTTCTACAAAAAAGCTTTCAATAAAAACCTTATATGCCCCCAGGACATAACTTACCACCCTTGCCCCCAAGGTTGTTGGGGGAATGTCCTCCTCAAAACATAATTTATATCTGGAAATCAACTACTTAGAACAAAATGGCTATCCCAAAATTTGGATTGGATGTGTTTTAGGAAATAGTGGGCGTGGAAGGGGTTTTAATTGCCTTCTAATCACTTTTGACCCTTAAAAAGGGCACTAGAACTCTCGATTTCAAATCGAATGACCCAACTTTGAAGTTTATATGACGACCTCTCCATATGAATTGCCTCTGGGAAAAAAAATAATAATAATAAATAATAAAACATTGGAGCCGTATGATTGGTATTACTTAAAAAGAACTTTCCGAAAAATAAGTTTTTCAAAGAAAAGTAAAGGCTATTTCGAACTTAAGCTCAGCATATACAAATACCTGTTACAATTCAAAGTCAAAACGACCAGAAATTACTCTTAAGAAATAAATGAAACCCAAAACCAACAGAAATTAAATAAACAATCATAGCAAAAAACATACTACAAGTAATAATATAAATGAATAAATAGATCTTAAAGTTAGTAATGCTTAGTTTGAATATAAAAATCAAGCTTAAAATGAAAAAAAAAAAAATGTTTTGCTATTGAAGCATAAATGAAACTTAAAACGAACAGAATCTAAAACGAATATTCAATCAATGCAAACAAACATACAATAGATATTAATGTAAATGAATAAATAAATCTTAAATGTGTGAAACTTAAATTGAATATGCAAATCAAGCTTGAAACGAACAAAAATTACTAAAAACAAGAGTTTTGGTATCGTCTCTTTCTCTCACTTTAAGAGTTTGGAACTTACTGCGTCATTGGCGCTTTACTGAAGACCAATTTTATTACAAATATCTTTTTTTGTACTTAATATTGAAAATAAACATTAAAATTATAGTAGAATTTTGGACTGATGAGCTTTCAGTAATTAATATTATTATACATCAAATATTCAGTTTAATTTTTTAGTTCTTTCTAGAGTTGTTCAAGACAAATATAGTTTTACTACAAACGAGAGTTTGGATACTACCCCCTACCTTAGCTGCAAATAAAACTACAAGCATACTGAGTCATTGGCGCTTCACTGAAAACGAATTATATTACAAGTATTTTCTTTTCCAGTTCTTAAAACGTTGAAAATAAAAATAAAATTAGAGTGAAATAAATTCTTGAACTGATAAATCTTTCAACAACTTTTATCATTATATATCAAATATTCAATTTATATTGTGTATACTTTCCAAGACCGTTCAAGAAACATATAGTTTTCAGTAAAGTGCCAATGACGCAATAGGTTTTAGACTTTTACAGTGAGACAAGGAGGCGATACCAAATTTTTGTTTGTAGTGATTTTTTTTCGTTTCTAGCTTGATTTGCATATTCTATTTAAGTTTCACTCGTTTTAAGATAATTTATTCATTTACATTAATAACTATTGCATGTTTATTTGCATTGATTGTTTATTTAATTACTGTTCGTTTTAAGTTTCATTTATACTTCAATAGCAAAATATTTTTTTTTCGTTTTAAGCTTGATTTTCATGTTCAATCTAAGCATTACTCACTTTAAGATCTATTTATTCATTTGTATTATTACTTGTTGTATGTTTTTTCCTATGATTGTTTATTTAATTTCTGTTCGTTTTGGGTTTCATTTATTCTTTAAAAGAAATTACTGGTCGTTTTGAGTTTTAATTTTAACAGTTATTTGCATCTGCTGAGCTCAAGTTTAAAATAGTCTTTACTATTTTTTGAAAAACTTATTTTTTGGAAAGTTTTTTGAAATTATATCTTGTTCATTTTTGATTGCAAAAAGTTTCAAGTTTTTAAAAATTCCTTATGTCAAAATCAAACTTTTGAATAAAATCAAATCTTCATCAAAGTATCCAAAGTGGTATCAAAGTAAGAATATCAAAATGAAAAATGTCTGCCCCTTTGAAATAAGCCCCCTTTGAAGTTTATACGACGACCCCTTCTATGCGAAGTGTGTCTGGGAAAAAAAATAAATGGAGTCTGGGGCGAGGATAGATGCCCTCCGATGATTTTTTGCTCTTAAAAAGGGAATCACAACTTTCAGTCTCCTCTATTAAGTTTATACGAGCATCCCTTCCATAAGAACCATAAATGCCCCAAGGGCATAACTTACAACGTCTACCCTTGGGTCCTGGGGGGCTGTGTCGACACCGAAGTTTTTGTTATCTGAACTTTGAACTATTTTTAACAAACGTATATCTAAAAATTTTTATCTGATGCATTTAGGGCGTGGTGGGGGGGGGGGCTAGTTGCCCTCCAAACTGTTTTGACTCTTAAAAAGTGAACAAGAACTTTCAATTTCCATTCAAATGAACCCTCTTCGAAGTTTATACAAGTTTCCCTTCTATAAAAACGATATATGCCCCTAGAGCATTACTTACAACGCCTGCCTCCGGGCCTTAGGGGGTTGCATCAACACATACCCTTAGGGCATAACTTATAACACCTTCTTCCTTGCCCTGGGCGGTTGTATGGACACCGGAGTTTGATTTATCCAACCTTTAAACGATCTTTCTTTTTAACAAAATGTGTACCTCAAAATTTTCATCAGATGGGTTTGGAACAAGAAGGCGTTGGGTGGGGGGCTATTTGCCCCCGGATCTCTTTTGAATATTAAAAAGTGAACTCAAACTTTCAATTGCAAATCAAATGAGCCTTCTCTGAAGTTTATGCGAGTATGCCTTTCATAAGAACCATATATGCTACAGGGCATAACTTTCAACGGCTGCCCCCGTGCCCTGGGGGGTTGTGTCGACACCCGAGTTTTTTTTATCTAACTTTTGAAAATCTTTTAACTTAATGCCTATCTCAAAATTTTAATCGGATACATTTGGGAAAAAAGGGCCTTGGGGGGGCTAGTTGCCCTCCAGTCTCTTTTGACTTTCAAAAACTGAACTAAAACTTTCAATTTTCAATCAAATTAGCCCTCTCTGAAGTTGCATAAGAATCATATATTCCCACAGGGCATAACTTACAACACCTGCCTTCGGGCCCTGGGGGGCTCTGTCGACCCTGGAGTTTTGTTATATAGTCTTTGAACTATTTTTAGAAAAAATTGTTATTTCAAAGTTCTTGTCAGATGGGTTTAAGAAAAAAGGGTGTGGAGGGGGTGGGCTAGGTACCTTCCAATATCTTTTAACTCTTAAAAAGTGAACTAGATCTTTCAATTTCCAATCAAATGAGCCCTCTATGAAGTTTATACGAGCATCCCTTCCATAAGAACCATATATGCCCTGAGGGCATAAATAACAACGCCTGCCCCCAGGACGCCGGAGTTTTTGTTATATGATATTTGAACTATTTTTAACAAAATAGCTATCTCAAAATTTTTATCGGACGCATTTGGAAAAAAAGGGTGTGAGGGGTTGGGAGGCTGGATACCCTCCAGTATCTTTTTACACTTAAAAAGTAAACTAGAAATTTCGATTTCCAAGCAAATGAGCCCTCTCTAAATTTTATACGAGCATTGCCTCTATAAGAACCATATATTCCCCCAGGGCATAACTTATAATCCTTTCCCTGAAGACCTTTGGGGGAGTGTCATGCTCAAAAATATAATTTCCTGAACTTTCAACAACGTTGAACAAAATGGCTTTCTCAAAATTTTGATTGGATGTGTTTGGGGAAATGGTGGGTGTGGAAGGGGTCCTAGTTGTCTTCCAATCACTTTTGACTATTAAAAAGGGCACTAGCCATTTAAATTTCCAATCGAATGAGTTCTTTTTGAAGTTTCTACGACAACCCTTCCTATAAAACCTTATATGCCCTCAGGGTATAACTTAAAACCCTTTCCCTGAGGGTTGTAGGGGGGGGGGGCTGTCCTCCTCAAAAACCTATTTCCCAGAACTTTCTACCACGTTGAACAAAATTTCTATATCAAAATGTTGATTGGATGTGTTTGGGGAAAAGGGGGGGGTGAGAGGGGGGTTAGTTCCCCTCCAATAACTTCCTACTATTAAAAAGGGCACTTGCCTTTTGAATTTCCAATCGAATAAGACCTTTTTGAAGTTTCTACGACAAAGCTTTCTATAAGAAGCTTATATGCCCCCAGGACATAATTTACAACCCTTGCCCTGAGGGCTGTGTTGGAGTGTCCTCCTCAAAAAAATAATTTCTATGTGGAAATCAACTGCGTAGAACAAAATTGTTATCTCAAAATCTTGACTGGATGTGTTTGGGGAAATGGTGGTCTTGGAAGGGCTGTTCATTGCCTTCCAATCACTTTTGACCCTTAAAAGGAGCACTAGAACTCTCGATTTCCAATCGAATGAGCCCCTTTTGAAGTTTTTACGAAGACTACTTCCATATGAAGTGCCTCTGGAAAAAAAATAAATAAATAATAAAACTTTGGAACCGTCTGGCCTTTACTATAGGCAACGCTATAGCTTTGCTTCTGATTATAGCTGGCAAGACCAAAATGCTGCTTGATAAATCAATCCAATATATCTGTATGCTGTTCAATCACTTCGGGGTTAAAAAAATATTTAGTTTAACGCTTATGTTTTTAAGATAAATTTCATTGTATACTGAAAGTTACTGATGTCATAACTGGTGTAAGACTATGAAAATCTTTATAGATTCGTTTAGTGTTGTCAGGCTACATACTCACTTTTGACTCTTAAATTAATAACCCTGCTTTTTATACTTGACTTTTGTGTTTTTAGTAAAGCACTAGTTTTGTATAATTCTAAAAGCACAGGGAAACGTAATTAGTAGGTTTATTTGTATTAGTTTTATTGACATGTATTAAATAGACTGTGAAATAATAATTTTTGTTCGTTTTAAGTTTCAGCTTCGCTCTTTGCTTCCCTCGAGAATTTTTTTTTTTAATTAATTTGTGTAAATAGCCCGTTTAAAACTAAAGACTTCATCAACGCATTTAGTAGAAAGGTGGACGTATTACACTCTGTAAAAATCCTAGTCTCTCTACACGGTCTCTCAAAAGTTTTGCACCTGAGCCCCCTTCACCTCATATCTACAGCCATGCAATTTGGTCAATCAAGTAACAATACTTGGGATTTACACTCCCTTTCAAAACATACATTTAGGAAAGAGATGAGTATACTATAATTTGTTAAAAGAAAAATCTGGGCAAGACTGATTACAGGCATAGCTAGATAGTTCTTTGTGAGGCCCTGGGTTTGAGCTCCTCTCAATTACACTATATGTGCATATTATATTTTCTTGAATTAATAGTAAATTAATTAAATATCCTAAATATTATATTAGCGTACAACTCAAGGCATATTTTTAGGCTGATTAGTTTCTTAGGCTCATAGTCTTTGTGTTTTTCTTAGCTATATCTACTCATAAATAAAAAAAAAACTGTTCAAAAAAAAAGTTAATTCAAATGAAAGCAAGAGTCATATGAGTGTCTAAATTGAGCAAAATCAAGTTCTTATAGTAGCCTATAATGTATATTAATGTATATGTATAATAATTCACATGAATATAAATTTTGTATAAGCTTAAAGACGAACCGAAATAAAAATGAATAGTCACATAGAAAATAAAATAGAAGATGCTGCTATAGATGAATAAAAGAATCCTAAAACGAACAGAAATTTTAATAAATAACGAAGTTAAACTTAAAACAAACAGGAAATTCCCCAACAAGGATTTGGGCTACAACCCTCTGAATCTTTTAAAGGTCAAAGTGTCACTTGCACTTAACTAAAACCAATTGTATTTTGAGCAATGTGTTTTTCATCTTTCATCATACCAGCAACGAAGCAGTATCACAAGGTTAATCAAACGGTTCGTGGTAACGAAATGTAAGTAAGGAGCAATATGGCTCAATAGTAACCGAAATCTAAAAAATGGAATTTTGATATAAATATATACATAAAAAAATTAACTTATTATGCTGATTTCAAATATATAGGAAATATTAAGTTTAGTTTTCCCCCTTAAAAATAAACAGAAGAAAAACAACCAAAGGCATATAGGAAATTGGGAAAACCGAGAACAAAAAGTTAATTTGCATTATCCACATATTGAAAAATAATTTTATTTATTACTTCTTGATGGACTAGTTTAAGCCGCGTGGCCTTCAAAAACTATATACACCATTTTGTGTCTCATGGATTTCCCGGCATTATTGAAAAACGATCAATTAAAAAATAATAGAAGTTTTTTCAACTGAAAGTAGAGTGACATTAAACCTTAAAACAAATAGAAATTATTCTGCGTGTGAAAAGGGCTACCCCTTCTCAATATCTCGCTATTTACCCTAAATTTTTGTATTACTATCCCCCTTTGTATGGTTTATTTTGATGGACTTTGTTTTAAGGAGCACAGGAAAGGCAATGGGAGACAACGGAATCAAATGGGGAGGAAAAGTCTGCTGGACTTGGATTATGCTGATGATTTAAGCATCCTAGATGAAAGTGTGAGCAAAATGAATGAAGTTTTAGAGGTTTTGCGAGTTCAGGGTGCTAGGATTTGTTTGAAAATTAATGTCAGGAAGACTAAGTCACTAAGGCTAGGAATAAGTGAAGATGAAAAGGTGGCATTGGGTAATGAAAAGATTGATCAGGTGGCCAGCTTTACTTACCTTGGTAGTATTATTAGTAAAGATGGTAGGAGCAGTGAACATGTTAAATATAGAATAGCCAGGGCTCAGGGTGTTTTTTTACAAGTTAAAAAAAGTCTGGAAGAATAGGAAACCAAGATTAGAATGTTAGAGGCTACAGTGATGACAGTGGTCAAATATGGCTCTGAAGCATGGACGCTCCGACAAGCGGATGAAGATGTGCTAGATGCTTTCCAGAGAAAGTGCTTAAGGATTGTTCTGGGTACCCGGCTGACTGACCGTATTTCAAACAATAGGCTATACGAAAAATGTGGTTCAATACCGCTCTCTAGGGCTATAATGAAAAAAGGTTGAGGTGGCTAAGAGTAGTAAGCTAGTATAAGGCGCGACCGGGACAAGGAACGGGACAAGGAAACTTACGCCTGAGGCATGAATATACAGTACAGTTTGACGCTTACAAGCCTGGGGCATGAATATGTGTGCAGTTTGACGAGCACATCGCAAAAAGCAACCAAGCCCTCTATTTTATAGACCTACAAAGCGATCAAACACGTTATATTTGGAACCATGGACGGGATTAACTCTGGCCGTTTATTATAAATTTGGAATAGCCTCAATCTATAGGAATGGTTAACGATGATAAAATGGTCTTGTGAGTTGACCTACTTTTACTTCTCCGATGTGTTCTGTATAATACATCAGTAGCGTTTGAACAGTGTTGTCAATATAAAATATGGTGTAACGTTATAGTATACTAAAAAGTTGATACTAATAGAGATTTAGATGTCAAGAAAAGAATTTTAATAATGAAATTCAGAACAACCCTTAGAAATCCTTGCAAATCAAGTAGTGAGGTGTATATGAGCATGAACCGTCAAGGATCATAAGCACCAGTGACCCTAACCACCAAGGACCTCAACTCCCGAAGATCCCCATACACCCAACCTCCAAGGGGCCCGTCACCTAACTTTTTGGCCCCTTCCCCCTATTTTTCAAAAAAAAAATTTCTATTATTTTCTAACATGATATATTTTTCAATTTTTTTTACATCTCTTAGAATGACGTGAAACATACTTAAAACAAAAAATCACATTTAATATTTTCGAAACTCAAAATGAGAATGATATAGAAATGTTAGTCGTGACTTTTACTATTAGAAAATTAATATTTGTAGTAGCACTTTTTTTTTAACTAAATTTTTTTTTTTTACTTCGAAATTATTCAACTTTTTTACGTATCTTAAAATGACATGAAATATGCTTACTGCTCTAACAATTTTACTCTATGCTAACTCAGAGATACGATGCAGCTTTCCCACTGGTACTCTACGGTCGGTTATTGACACTACCTAGTTTTCTGCATGTATAAAATCAGTATTTTTTACGCAGTGGAAGGACAAACACATAACTAATATCTCTAAGAAAGTGAAGATGAAGCATTTAAAGAAATTGTGTTCACATGATAGTGTTATTGTAGAATTGAATGCTGACAAGGAGAAGTATTTAAACTATGAAATAAGTACAAGTGGTAGCACTATCGGAAAGGTATGAGTGCATTGTCATGGCAGTAACGAATTAAATTTCTTTGGAGTACCAAAAAAATTCCATTGTACAAATGGTGGATATGTGAGATTGAGATATCCAGAGATGATTTCACTCAAAGAGAACGCTAACTTAAAGATAATAGTGGATGAAGAGTTGTATCTTCTTGCTAGTGCTTCCAGTACCATGCTACCTGTTGATAGAACATATCGTCATCTTTTAGGTATTAGCATTCAAATGAAAGCAAAGACAAAAAGAAAGGCCTATTCTTCTACTAATATCATAAACCATATCTTGTCTACGTACCGGAACTGTTACCTTTGTAAAAATGATGTTGTAATAGACAGTGAAATTGCTAGAAAAATAAGAAGGGCATTGGTAGAAAATATCACTAAGGAACATCAAGATGAATCGATGAAAAACAAAGTGCAAGCAAATGTTACTACCATTAATCAAACAGTCAATGAATCAAATAATATCAAAGACGAAACGCATATTGAACCTGTCGGTGACACACCAGTAAATATTGTCTATGACTCAAAATGGAATAATTATTATTCTACCGATTACGAGTTAAGAGAAGACAATAGCAACAATATCAAGAGAGGACATGGAGAACTACTTTATGGAACAGATTCAAAATGTCCAAAGTTGATCATTGATATTAATAATGTATAATAGTGTATCTACCATATATTTATATTAATGTCATATATGTCATTATTTGATTAAAAATATGTTATCTATTACTTTGTTATATATTCATTATTTCTAGGGTACGCTAAAGAGAGAGAGAGACAAAAACACAACCATATACATAGATTCAGACAAACAAACCGACAATGACAGGTAAACACAAAACACAACGATAGAGACAAAAACACAACGATATACATAGATTCAGACAAACAAACCAAAAATAACATCCACCCAGACACATTGGCAAAGAGAGTGGGAGAGATAAAAACACATGCAAATATATAGATTGAGACATACAAACCAACGATGACAGAGATTGGGATAGGCAAACACCCGCCCAGACACATAAGCAGAGGAAGGGAGAAAGACAAAAACACATATAAATAAATGGATTCTACCATACAAAACAACAATGACAGGCACTGAGATAGGCAAACACCCAGCCAGACACATAAGCAAAGGAAATGAGAGACACGAAAACGCTTATAAATATATGGATTCTGACATACATACCAACAAACAGAGACACTGAGATAAGCAAACACCAGCCCAGACACATAGGCCCAGAGATTGAGAGAGACAAAAACACATGCAAATATAGAGATTCTGACATACAAAGCAACAATGACAGGCATTGAGATAGTCAAACAACCGCCCAGACACATAAGCAGGGTAATTGAGAGACACAAAAACACATATAAATATATGGATTCTGAAATACAAACCAACAATGACAGGCATTGAGATAGGCATACACCCGCCCAGACACATAAGCAGAGGAAGTGAGAGGGGAAAAAACACATATAAATATATGGATTCTGACATACAAACCAACAATGACAGACATTGAGATAGGCAAACACCCACCCAGACACATAAGCAGAGGAAGTGAGAGAGACAAAAACACTTATAAATATATGGATTCTGACATACAAACCGACAATGACAGACACTGAGATAAGCAAACACCCGCCCAGTCACATAGGCCAAGAGATTGGGAGAAACAAAAACACACACAAATATATAGATTCTGACATACAAAGCAGCAATGACAGGCATTGAGATAGGCAAACAACTGCACAGACACATAAGCAGAGGAAGTGAGAGAGACAAAAACACATATAAATATATGGATTCTGACACACAAAACAACAATGACAGGCATTGAGATAGGCAAACACCCGCCCAGACACATAAGCAAAGGAAGTGAGAGAGACTAAAACATATATAAATATATGGATTCTGACATAGAAACCAACAATGACAGGCATTGAGATAGGCAAACACCCGCCCAGACACATAAGCAGAGGAAGTGAGAGAGACAAAAACACTTATAAATAAATGGATTCTGAAATACAAACCGACAATGACATACACTGAGATAAGCAAACACCCACCCAGTCACATAGGCCCAGAGAGTGAGAGAGACAAAAACACATTCAAATATATAGATTCAGACATACAAACCAACAATGACAGGCATTGAGATAGGCAAACACCCGCCCAGACACATAAGCAGAGGAAGTGAGAGAGACAAAAACACATAAAAATATATGGATTTTGACATACAAACGAACAATGACAGGCATTGAGATAGGCAAACACCTACCCAGACACATGAGCTGAGGAAGTGAGAGAGACAAAAACACGTATAAATATATGGATTCTGACATACAAACCAACAAAGCCAGGCACTGAGATAAGCAAACACCCACCCAGACACATAAGCCCAGAGAGTGAGAAAGACAAAAAACACATACAAATATATAGATTCAGACATACAAAGCAAAAATGACTGGCATTGAGATAGACAAACACCCGCCCAAGCACAAAAGCAAAGAGAGTGAGAGAGTTAAAAACACATAAATATATAGATTCTGACATACAATCGACAAAGACTGGCACTGGGAGAAGCAAACTTCCGCCCAGACACATAGGCAAAGAGAGTGGGAGAGATAAAAACACATGCAAATATATAGATTCATACATGTAAACCAACAATGACAAACATTGAGATAGGCGAACACCAGCCCAGAAACATAAACAGAGTAAGTGAGAGAGACAAAAAAGAGAGTGAGAGAGACAAAAACGTATACAAATATATAGATTCAGACATACAAACCGACAATGACTGGTACTCAGACAAGGCAACACCTGCCCAGAGACACATGCAAAGAGAGGGAGAGAGACAAAAAAACATACCAATACTTAGATTCAGACTACAACCCGACAATGACTGACATTGTGACTAGCAAACACCCGCCCAGAAAAATAGGTACAGAGATGAAAGTAAGTAAGTAAGTACCAATCCCTTGGCACAGGGAGAAGCAAACACCCACCTAGAAACAGAAGCAAAGAGAGTGAGAGAGTTAAAAACACATAAATATATGGATTCTGACAGACAAACCAGCAAAGAAACGCACTGGGAGAAGCAAACATCCACCCAGACACATAGGCAAAGAGAGTGGGAGGGATAATAACACATGCAAATATATAGATTCAGACAGAGAAAACAACAATAACAGTCATTGAGATAGGCAAACATCCGCCCAGACACATAAGCAGAGGAAATGAGGGAGACAAAAACACTTATATATATATGGATTCTGACATACAAACTAACAATGAAATGCATTGAGATAGGCAAAAACCCGCCCAGACACATAAGCAGAGGAAGTGAGAGAGACAAAAACACACATAAATATATGGATTCTGACATACAAACTGACAAAGACAGGCAATGAGATAAGCAAACACCCACCCCAGACACATAGGCCCAGAGAGTGAGAGAGACAAAAAACACATTCAAATATATAGATTCAGACATACAAACCAACAATGAGAGGCATTGAGATAGGGAAACACCAACCCAGACAAACAAGCAAAGAGAGTGAAAGAGTCAAAAACACATAAATATATGGATTCTGACATACAAACTGACAAAGAGAGGCATTGAGTTATGACTATGCATCATTACGTTGAATTTAGGATAGATCAATTATTGATGGCTGCACACCCGCTCAGACACAGTCATAGTGAGAGAGATAGGCAAAAAGTTGGGTTGATCTAGGTTCACTTAGATTGGCGTGCCACTCTAAGTGAACCTAGATACTTTGTCTCTCTAAATTTCTTTTTTGTCTCTCTCACATCCTCTCTTTATGTGTCTGGGCTGGTGTTTGCCTATCTCAATGTCTGTCATTGTTCGTTTGTATGCATGAATCTATATATTTGTATGTGTTTTTATCTCTCCCACTCTCTTTGCCTATGTATCTGGGCGGAAGTTTGCTTCTCCCAGTGCCTGTCTTTATCGGTTTGTATGTCAGAATCTATATATTTATTTGTTTTTAACTCTCTCACTCTCTTTGCTTATGTGTCTGGGCAGGTGTTTGCCTATCTCAATGCCTGTCATTGTTGCGTTGTATGTGTGAATCTATATATTTGCTTGTGTTTTTGTCTCTCTCACTCTCAGGGCCTATGTATCTGGGTGGGTGTTTGCTTATCTCAGTGCCTGTTTTTGTTGGTTTGTATGTCAGAATCCATATATTTATATGTGTTTTTGTCTCTCTCACTTCTTCTGCTTATGTGTCTGTGCGGGTGTTTGCCTATCTCAATGTCTGTCATTGTTGCTTTGTATGTCAGAATCTATATATTTGCATGTGTTTTTGTCTCTCTCGCTCTCTTGGCCTATGTTTCTGGGCGGGTGTTTGCTTATCTCAGTGTCTGTCTTTGTCGGTTTGTATGTCAGAATCCATATATTTATAAGTGTTTTTGTCTCTCTCACTTCCTCTGCTTATGTGTCTGGCCGAGTGTTTGCCTATCTCAATGTCTGTCATTTTTGGTTTTAATGTTAGAATCCATATATTTATATGTATTTTTGTCTCTCTCACTTCCTCTGCTTATGTGTCTGGGCGGGTGTTTGCCTATCTTAATGCCTGTCATTGTTGGTTTTTATGTCGGAATCTATATATTTGCTTGTGTTTTTATCCCTCCCACTCTCTTTGCCAATGTGTCTGAGCGGATGTTTGCTTCTCCCAGTGCCTATCTTTGTCAGTTTGTATATCAGAATCTACATATTTATGTGTTTTTGACTCTCTCACCCTCTTTGCTTATGTGTCAAGGCAGATGTTTGCTTCTCCCAGTGCCAAGAGTTTGTTACTTATTTACTTACTTAAATCTCTTTCTCTATGTGTCTGGGAGGGTGTTTGCTAGTCCCAATGCCTTTCGTTGTCGGACTAAAATCTGAATCTAAGTATTGGTATGTGTTTTTTGTCTCTCTCCCTCTCTTTGAATGTGTCTCCTGGCAGGTGTTTTCTTGTCTCAGTGCATGTCATTGTCAGTTTGTATGTCTGAATCTATATATTTGTATGCGTTTTTGTCTCTCTCACTCTCTTTTTTGTCTCTCTCACTTCCTCTGTTTATGTGTCTGGGTGGATGTTTTCCTATCTCAATGTCTGTCATTTTTGGTTTGAATGTCTGAATCTATATATTTGCATGTGTTTTTATCTCTCCCACTCTCTTTGCCTATATGTCTGGGCGGAAGTTTGCTTCTCCCAGTGCCTGTCTTTGTCAACTTGTATGTCAGAATCCATATATTTATAAGTGTTTTTGTCTCTCTCACTTCCTCTACTTATGTGTCTGGGCGGGTGTTTGCCTATCTCAATGCCTGTCATTGTTGGTTTGTATGTCAGATTCCATTTATTTATATGTGTTTTTGTCTTTCTCACTTCCTCTGCTTATGTGTCTGGGCGGGTGTATGCCTATCTCAATGCCTGTCATTGTTGGTTTGTATGTCAAAATCCACATATTTAAATGTTTTTGTTTCTCTCACTTCCTCTGCTTATGTGTCTGGGTGGGTGTTCGCCTACCTCAATGCCTGTCATTGTTTCTTTGTTTGTCAGAATCTATATATTTGCATGTGTTTTTGTCTCTCTCACTCTCTGGGTCTATGTGTCTGGGCGGGTGTTGGCTTATCTCAGTGTCTGTCTTTGTCGGTTTTAATATCAAAATCCATATGTTTATAAGTGTTTTTGTCTCTCTCACTTCCTCTGCTTATGTGTCTGGGCGGGTGTTTGCCTATCTCAATGCCTGTCATTATTGCTTTGTATGTCAGAATGTATATATTTGCATGTATATATTTGTTTTTGTCTCTCTCACTCTCTGGGCCTATGTGTCTGGGCGGGTGTTTGCTTGTCTCAGTGTCTGTCTTTGTCGGTTTGTATGTCAGAATCAATAAATTTATAAGTGTTTTTGTCCCTCTCACTTCCTCTGCTTATGTATCTGGGCGGGTGTTTGCCTATCTCAATGTCTGTCATTGTTGGTTTGTATGTCTGAATCTATATATTTCGCATGTGTTATTATCTCTCCCACTCTCTTTGCCAATGTGTGTGGGTGGATGTTTGCTTCTCCCAGTGCCTATGTTTGTCGGTTTGTATGTCATAATCTAAATATTTATGTGTTTTTGACTCTCTCACTCTCTTTGCTTATGTGTCTGGGCGGATGTTTGCTTCTCCCAATGCCAAGATATTGTTACTTACTGACTTACTTAAATCTCTTTACCTATGTGTCTTGGCGTTTGTTTGCCTATCTCAAGGCCTGTCATTGTTGGTTTGTATGTCTGAATCTATATATTTGCATGTGTTTTTATCTCTCTCACTCTCTCTGTCTCTGCGTCTGGGCGGTTTTGTCCCAGTGCTTGTCTTTGTCGGTTTGCATGTCTGAATCTATATAGTTGTATTTGTTTTAGTCTCTCTCTCAGTCTCTTTAACTTTGTGTCTGGGCGTGTGTTTGCTTGTCCCAGTACCTGTCATAGTCGGTCTGTTTGTCTGAATCTATGTATATGGTTACTTTTTTGTCTCTTTTTCTTTACGGTACCCTAGAAATAATGGAAATATAACAAAGTAATAGATAACATATTTTTAATGAAATAATGACATACATGATATTAATATAAATATATGGTAAATACATTATTATACATTATTAATATCAATGATCAACTTTGGATATTTTGAATCTGTTCCATAAAGTAGTTCTCCATGTTCTTTCTTGATATTGTAGCTATTGTCTTCTCTTAGCTCGTAATCGGTAGAGTAATCATTATTCCATTTTGAGTCATACACAATATTTACTGGTGTGTCACCGACAGGTTCAATATGCGTTTCGTCTTTGGTATTATTTGATTCAATGACTGTTTGATTAATGGTAGTAATGTTTGCTGGCAGATTGTTTTTCATCGATTCATCTTGATATCCCTTAGTGATAGTTTCTACCAATGCCATTTTTATTTTTCCGTCAATTTCACTGTCTATTACAACATCATTTTTACAAAGGTAACAGTTCCGGCACGTAGACAAGATACGGTTTATGATATTAGTAGAAGAATAGGCATTTCTTTTTGTCTTTGCTTTCATTTGAATGCTAATACCTAAAAGATTACGATATTTTCTATCAACAGGTAGCATGGTACCGGAAGCCCTAGCAAGAAGATACCCCTCTTCATCCACTATTATTTTTATGTTATCGTTCTCTTTGAGTGCAATCATCTCCGGAGATCTTAATCTCGCATATCCACCATTTGTACAATGGAATTTTTTTTGGTACTCTAAAGAAATTTTATTCCATACTGTCATGACAATGCACTCATACCGTTCCAATAGTGCTACCACTTTTACATATTTTCTAATTTAAATAATTCTTCCGGTAAGAATTCATTGATATAATAACACTATCATATGAACACACTTTCTTAAAATGCTTCATCTTCACTTTTTTAGAGATATTAGTTTTGTGTTTATTCTTCCACTGCGTAAAAAATACTGATTTAATACATGCAGTAAACTAGGTAGTGTCGATAACCGACCATAGAGTACCAGTGGGAAAGCCGCATCGTGTCTCTGAGTTGGTATAGAGTACATTTGTTAGATTCGTAAGCATACTTCATGTCATTTTAAGATACGTAAAAAAGTTGAATAATTTTTAAGTCCAAAAAAAAATTAGTTAAAAAAAAGTGCTACTACAAACATTATTTTTCTAACAGTAAAAGTCACGACTAACATTTTTATATCATTCTCATTTTGAGTTTCGAAAATATTAAATGTGACTTTTTATGTTTTAAGTATGTTTCATGTCATTCTAAGAGATGTAAAAAAAAATTTGAAAAAATATATCATGTTAAAAAATGATGAAAAAAGTTAAAAAAATGGGAGGGTGGGGCCCTTTGGAGGTTGGGGGCATTGGGATCTTTGGGGATTGAGGTTCTTGGTGGTTAGGGTCATTGGTGCTTATGATCCTTGAGGGTTCATACTCATATATACCTTTCTACTTGATTTGCAAGGATTTCTAAGGGTTGCTCTGAATTTCATTATTAAAATTCTGGTCTTAACATCTACATCTCTATAAGTTTCAACTTTTTAGTTTACTATAAAGTTAGACCATATTTTATATTGACAACACTGTTCAAACGCTACTTGTGTAATATACAGAACACACAGGTGAAGTAAAGGTAAGTAAACTCTCAAGACCATTTTATCATCGTTAACCATTCCCATAGATTGATGCTATTCCAAATTTATAATAAATGGCCTGAGTTAATCTCGTCCATGGCTCTAAATATAACGTGTTTTATCGCTTTATAGGTCTATAATAGTAGACTAGTACCTACCATTTTGCTTGCGCCCCCGTACAAACAGGTTCTTCTAGTAGTCCTATTCTACAGGAGCATTACACTTTTTGCCAGGGGAATGACGCAATTTCAAAGACTAGAACCTTATAATTTTCTTACGCCCCCGTACCAAACAGGTTTTTCTGGTAGTCCTATTCTACAGGAGCATTACACTCTTTGCCAGGGGAATGACGCAATTTCTAGTTCAATGTCTTTTTGGTGATAAGCCCAAACCAGCACGTCTTGTTTCGTTGTTATGCAATTATTTTTTGTATATATTCAACTTTCATATTTGATTCTCAATCAGTTTTGAATAGTTTATATTCGAGATAGCATTACAGGCATTTTTTGTAAAAAGCATTTACATAGAAAAATGGATAATTATATCCAATTTTTGGTGAGTAAAAAATATTCTCATTATTATATTAAAAATAAATTGTCATTAAGTTAATGAAGAAATTCTTTCCTTACGCTAGAACTAAGGTTACTTAGAAGACTGTTGTTTTTAGGAACTGAAAAAAACCTCTAATTCTCTTATAGGTTGAAATTTACAGTGTTATTTTTTATCGAGATCAATGTGTCTTTTAGATGTTTTTTGGAAAAAGTGCTCAACTTTCAATCGGTAATTTGGGATCAGAATAAAATGTTGATTTTTTAATGTATTAATTGTTACAAAAGCTTCCTTTTTATCAAGATCAATGACCCTTTTTTTTTAGGGGTGTTTTTGAAAATACTTCCAGGCCAGTCTGCATTTACGGTGTGATTTTTTATCAAGATCAGTGGTCTTTTTTAGGGATGTTTTTGAAAAAGTGCTTAGCTTTCGATCGGTAAATTGGGATTAGAATAAAATGTTGATTCTTTTAATGTATTAATTGTTACAAAAGCTTCCTTTTTATCAAGATCAGTGGCTTTTTTTTTTTGGATTTTTTTTTAAAAAAATTACAGGCCAGTCTGCAGTTAAGGTGGGATTTTTATCAATATCAGTGGCCTTTTTAAGGATGTTTTTGAAAAAAAAAGTGCTTAGCTTTCGATCGGTAATTTAAGATTAGAATAAAATGTTGATTTTTTTATGTATTAATTGTTACAAAAGCTTCCTTTTTATTACAGTGTGATTTTTTTTATCAAGATCAGTGTTTTTTTTTTATGGATGTTTTTTTTTGAATAATTTGACTTACCCTGATTGGCTTAATAATCTCAGCAGTTCAAATTATTCGTTCAAAACCCTCACCCCCCCCCCCATTAAATCCAAAAATAAAAATGTTAAATTTAAAACCAAATTTATAAAAAACAATGTTTTATTATATAACCTGAATTAATTTACTGCCACAAGCAATTATTCTCCAATTTTTTTGATAAGGAACTCAAATACTAAATTTTCAGTTTGAATCAAAAAATTCAGTCAAGGACGCATGGCCGTAGGGGGGAGGGAGGAGCCGTTTATAAAAGGCCCTCCATCCCACAATCAAAACCCCTGATTTTTATATCAAGATTTTTTTTACACTACTTTATAGTTAAAAAATAAAATTAATTTTTTTCAAAAAACCTAAACTGAGTTTGGGATAAATGCTAAATTTTTTGTTTTTTTTTTAATTTTCTAATTTACGATAAATAATAAACCTAATGAGAAAAAAGCAATATATTGTTACACGAAATTAATACAGGCCACAATAGCGTCTGTTATCAAATTCGCTGGAAAAGTTACACACGATCGGGACCATGCATCGAGCACCCAACTTATAGTGACAGAGCCCTCTGACCCCCGCGTTAGCTCCATGGCAACTGGAAGGAAGTTGAAAAGGGAATGGGCTACTTTATACAATGTCTCAGCTCAGCCTACTGAAGATTGTGAGCTCGAACCCCTTCAAGTTTTGCAAAGGAGCTCAGATATAGAAGTCCAGTCAGAATTTGTAAGTATATACATAATTTTTTTTCTATCCCTATTTTCAAAAATAAGACAAAATTTTCTCAGACGCATAGCTTTTGATGAGTAAAAACTAAAAATTTGTTTACAAGCTATTTAATTTTCTTTCATTAACCAAATTAATGATATTTATGGAGTTCTTATACGCATTTCTATAAAAAACAGCCAATTTAAATTATACCACCTTTGATAACTTTGGATTAAAGTAAATTTAAACAAAAAAAACCTGGTGGTAGTTAATGCTTATCAAGTCACTCTTAAACTTATATTCTTACAAAACAAGCATGGTAACTTTATCTTGTAGCCCCAATACGTTGAATTGCCCAAGGATTTCATTTTAACGGACGTAGGTTTTAGTAATCACCGATTATGGGTTTAACAACTCAGTCAACGATTCTATATTTTTAAAGGTTCAAGAAAAGAATTTGAGACTTTTCTTTTTTAACATTTTTGTGAAGTACGATACCCCTCACCCGCGCACAGTTTCGTGATCCTCCTACCGCGACGTACGCTTCCGGGTTCCACGGAGACTCCCTGGGAGGGGTTTGGGGGGGGGGCAATCCAAAGTATCATACAACATTTTAATTGTTGATATGTACGGAGAACAAAGTTCTTAATTTTTTCTATCATTCTCTTGTTCGAACTTACC
>NC_142796.1:69626487-69644510 GCF_049724085.1 Artemia sp. Qi Xiang Cuo | reverse complement strand
ATTTCTTAAGGTAGAAATTTCTTCCCCTACCTTAGCCGGGTAGACAAGCCTTTCGTTAGCCACGTCTAATAGTACTCTATTAGACCTTAAAAAATTTGCGCCGATGATGGCTTCGTACGGAAAGTTATCGCATATTATAAAATTTGTCGAAAAGATTCTATTATCCCTTTTTACGTCCAGGCGAATTGAATCTCTTGCATCCAATTTATGCCCTGTCACGCTAGTTAAATTTGGATTATTAAAATTTCTTTGTTGCCTAATATAGAGAGGCAACATATTAAATACGCATGAGTTTATGATACTAATCGTTGCACCAGAGTCAATCAAAGCTTTAAAGTAAACGTTTTCTACACAAAAATCATTAGAAATAGGTGACTTGTTAATACTATCACAACAAGACGGTACTACTATAAGTTTGGACCTATGAAATATTCTGGGCACCCTCTGGGTCCAATTTATATTTCTGAGGGGCCTGAAACGTTTCTCTGCGGATTTATTTCATGCATCGGTGCCTGTAATAAATATTCAGACATATGAGATTCCGTAGACATATCTAATTGATTTACATCTGTCTGCCTTCGCCATGTTTTATTATGGTAACTTGGATGTCTTGCGTCAGTGACGCTTACTGGCGCTGACTGCCAATGCCGTTGGCTTGCAAAATTTTCATTTCCCGTCGGCAAATTTCCGTGATTTCTATATAACATTCTCGCATTATATTGGCTTTGGCGAGTATTTAGGTTTTCAAAACGGTAATTAATTTGTCTGTTGGGGAGAGGGTTATACAAATTCGGTTGGTACGCGTTGTAAGGTACTGATTGGCGCAATCTTCCCTGGCTATAGCCCAGTGCACCACCGGCGCTGAAATTTGTTCTTCCGAACAAATGGATGCCATAATTTTGCGTACTACCGACGGCAATTCTTGGTACGCGATTGGGGACATAACGGCACTCCTCGCGATATGCCCAGCACGATTACAAATATAGCATCCTATTATTGTATGGTTATTTTCATAACTGGATTGTTTGACAGGCTGACAACGTACTGTTTTCTGCCTAGCGGGTTCTTGCGTTTTATTTCTTTTTGGCACTGGGGAGTTATCCCTTGAAAAGAAATTGGGAGACGCCTGATCGCCCTTGAAGGTCATGTTTGCGCTTGATTCGCCTAGGCTATTTATTTTTGTTTTACTGTGATTAGCTACCATCGTATCAACTTTGATCAATCGCTCTACCTCCTGAACTACAAGATCCAACTACTGAACGTTTTTGTATACTAACATCCTATATAGTGTTGGGGGTAGTCCTTGCAAAATGATATTTAGTATGACTTTTTCATACAGTTCTCCTGAACCTTTTCCGTATTTTGCTTCTACTGAAATCCATATATTATCAAGATATTCTCCTATATTTTGTGAGTGGTCAAAGCTTACCATTCCGTTTTTTAATTTATTTGTAGAACTTGTTTCGATAAATCTGTCTTTAAATGCCGTTAACAATTTGTCCACCGTATTTATTGGCAAGTTGGCGTCATCACCTAGAGTACGTTCAATCTGTTTTAGAAAGGTTAAGGCCTGGCCTTTTAATCTTAATAGAAGCATGCCAACTAACGTTTCTAGTTCTGTTTTTGTTAATTCTACAAACTGGGCCAATTCGATATTAAATTTGTCAATATCCGACTTCCATTGTACTGTGGAATAGACTTTGATATTTCTAAATATTTTGCGACCAACGTTTGCGCCTTTAATTGTTCTTCTAAATCTTCTGACATTTTTTTTGCGTTTGAATAACTCGAAATAATTTTTTTTTTTTCACTTAACCTATTTTTGGGGAGGCTATTATCTCCTATGAGATATTTTAAAGGGTTTCCTTGTAATAGTTTAGCGGTTAAAGGTCTAATTACTTTTTATTATTGTCTCTACCTCTCCAATAATTAAATTTAAATTACAAAGTTTATAGCCTAATTAGTTCGCATGATTTTCTCCGATTTCCGACCGTACCATTTGTAGCGATAATTTTTTATGTGTGGTCATAAATATTGACCGCGTCAAATCTAATATCGTACCTTAAAGCTGTGAACTTACACCTTATAAGTCCTCCGATAGCGCCACTTACAGCGCTGAAGATTGCGCCATCAAGGCCTGCGCTACAGCAGTGGGGAGTGAAGTAAATTTATGACCACACCACCCTCAATTTTTGAGGGAAAATAAAATGTGTAGCTATATAAATATAACCTCTTTTTCTTGGGTTATCTCAAAGTCAATTACCTGATATAGTATTTAGAAATCAGATTCCCTGGAAGCGCTACCTTGGTGACATGCGAACTAATTACCTGCCTTCTGGCTAGATACAGACATATAAAACAAAATAAACACAAATATAAAAGCAATGGTTTTATTGAGACTTACATATTTAGGTGTAGAGCAATGGGTCACTTCAAATGACAACAGTGGTGACTAAGATAACAATAATGACTGAATTGCAATGCTTGAACGCCGAAATAATTCTGATCTTAATAATCTTCCAAAAAGCACTTTTACCACACTATCAAACGTAGTTTTTTGTCCCTGCGATCGAAGAACTGGCCTACAATTGGCATAAGTGGCCTAAGGATGCGAATCCTTCGTCCAATAAATTGTTTTAAATCTTTCTGATGATTCAAACGGTCACACGGCTCTTATAATTTAACTTCCTGAGAAACATTGTGAGTAGCACCTTTTTTATTGCCCACTATCTTAGCGAAATCCAAACTGGATAGCGCCGTTCTTTGTCTGAGGCTACAATGCAATTTTTCTCTTTGCTGATTAAGGACTTTTCTTTTTTTGAAACTAGATTTAAACTTAATTAGAGGAAGTCGGAATTATCTTTAGAAAGAAGGAACTTTATTTTTTTTGTATTTTAAATATATCCTATTTTACTCACGGTACATATTACCCTTCCTATTATTTAATGAAGTCCCGTCATTAGGACTTGCCTGCGATTGGGCTTTTGAAATTTTCGCAATTTAATAACTATTTATTCTACCTAATTTTGATTGACATTGAAATATTTCATATTTTTATTTTGGCTTGATCAGGAGTGCTAAAAACTTTCTCTATTACTTTTCTTATTTTATTCTACATCCCTATCTAAAATTCATCTACCGGACTAAGATTATTCATGGTTCTAGCCTAGCTACTATACTAAAGATTTTTTTTTTCCTACCGACTGTACCATTTGTAGCGATAGAAGGAAATTTGGCTGTAAAAGAAATTGGTCACAGGGCTTAATTGTGGTGATAAATATTGACCGCGTCAAATCTAATATCGTACTTTAAAGCTGCGATCTTCCACCTTATAAGTTCTCCGATAGCGGCGCTTATAGCGCTAAGGATTGTGCTATCAAGGCCTGCGCCACCCTCAATTATTGAGAGAAAATAAAACGTGTAGCCATATAAATGTGACCTCTTCTCCTCGAGGTGTCTGGATATCAGATTCCCTGGGAACGTACCTTGGAGATATGCGAACTTATTACCTGTCTTTAGACTAGATACAGACATATAAAATGAAAAAAACACAGGTAAAAAGCAATAGATTTATTGAGACTTACATATTAAGGTAAACAGCAATGGGTCACTTTAAATGACAACAACGGTGACTGAGATACAACAATGAAAGAATTGCAAAGCTTGAACGCCGAAATAATTCTGTCTAAATGATCCTGAATCTGATTTACGAATACTTCCAAAAAGCACTTTTACCCCACTATCAAACGTAGTTTTTTGTCCTGCGCTCTAAGAACTGGCTCACAATTGGCTCAAGTGGCCCAAGGATCCAAACCCTTCGTCCAATAGATTGTTTTAAATATTTCTGATGATTCAAACGTTCACACGGCTCTTATAATTTAAACTTCCTTAGAAATATTGTGTGTAGCATCTTTTTTATTGCCCACTATCTAAGCGAAATCCAAAGCTGCGCTTCTTTGTCTGAGGCTAACTGCAATTTTTCTCTATGCTGATTAAGGACTTTTCTTCCTTTTTGAAACTAGATTTAAACTTAATTAGAGGAAGTCGGAATTATCTTTAGAAAGAGGGAACTTTATTCTTTGTATTTTAAATATATCATGTTACTCACGGTACAGAACGAAATGGCTGTCTCAAACTTTTGATTGGATGTGTTTGGGGGAATGATGGGCGTGGGGAGGGGGGGTGCTAGTTGCCCTCCTATCACTTTCGACTATTAACAAGGGCACTAGCCCTTTGAATTTCCAATTGAATGCGCCTGTTTTGAAGTTTCCACGACAACACCTTCTATAAAAACCTTATATGCCCCCAGGCCATAACTTAAAACTCTTGTCCTGAGGTTTGTAGGGGAGTGTCCTCCTCAAAAACATATTTTCTATCTGGAAATCTACTACACTGAACAAAATGGCTATCTCAAAATTTTGATTGGATGTGTTTGGGGGAATGATGGGCGTCGGGGGGTAGGTGCCCTCCAATCATTTTTGACTATTAAAAAAGACACTAGCACTTTAATTCCCAATCGAATGAGCATGTTTTGAAGTTTCTACGACAACTCGTTCTATAAAAACCTTATATGCCCCCAGGGCATAACTTAAAACACTTGCCCTGAGGGTTGTGGGGGAGTGTCCTCCTCAAAAATATATTTTCAATATGGAAATCAACTACTCTGAACAAAAATGGCTATCTCAAAATTTTAATTGGATGTGTTTGGGGGAATGATGGGCGTAGGGGAGAGGCTATTTGCCCTTCATTCACTTTTGACTATTAAAAAGGGCACTAGCCCTTTGAATTTCCAATCAAATCAGCCTTTTTTGAAGTTTCTATGAAAACACCTTCTATAAAAACCTTATATGCCCCCCAGGGCATAACTTAAAACCCTTGCTGTGAGGGTTGTGGGGGAGTATCCTCCTCAAAAATATTTTTTCTGTCTGGAAATCAACTACGCTGAACAAAATGTCTATCTCAAAATTTTTATTGGATGTGTTTGGGGGAATTATGGGCGTGGGGCATAAGTATATGCCCCCAGGGCATAACTTAAAACCCTTGCCCTGAGGGTTGTGGGGGAGTATCTTCCTCAAAAATATATTTTCAATCTGAAAATCAACTACGCTGAAGCCTTTTTTGAAGTTTCTACGACAACGCCTTCTATAAAATCCTTATATGCCCCCAGGGCATATCTTAAAACCCTTGCCTTGAAGGTTCTTGGGGAGTGTTCTCCTCAAAAACATATTTTCTATCTAGAAATCAACTACGCTGAACAAAATGGCTATCTCAAAATTTTGATTTGATGTGTTTAGGGAAATGATGGGCGTGGGGGGGGGGCTAGTTGCACTCTAATCAATTTTGCCTATTAAAAAGGGCACAAGCCCTTTAGTTTCCAATCGAATGAGCCTTTTATGAAGTTTCTAAGAACACACCTTGTATAAAAACCTTATATGCCCCCGGGGCATAACTTAAAACCCTTTCCCTGAGGGTTTTGGGGGAGTGTCCTCCTCAAAAATATATTTTCGATCTGGAAATCAGCTACGCTGAACAAAATGGCTATCTGAAATTTTGATTGGACGTGTTTGGGGAAATGATGGGCGTGGGGGGGAGGGGGCTAGTCAAACACCAATCACTTTTCACTAATGAAAAGGGCACTAGCCCTTTAATTTCCAATCGAATGCTCATGTTTTGAAGTTTCTACGACAAAGCCTTCTATAAAAACCTTATATGCCCCCAGAGCATAAATTAAAATTTGCCCTGAGGGTTGTGGAGGAGTAACCTAACCAAAAATATATTTTCTATCTGGAAATCAACTACCCTGAACAAAATGGCTATCTTAAAATTTTGATTGGATGTGTTTGGGGAATGATGGGCGTGGGGGGGCTAGTTGCCCTCCAATCATTTTCGACTATTAAAAAGGGCACTAGCTCTTTAATTTCCAATCAAATAAACCTGTTTTAAAGTTTCTGCGACAATGCCTTCTATAAAAAAACCTTATATGCCCCCAGGGCATAACTTAAAACCCTTGCCCTGAGGGTTGTGGGGGAGTGACCTCCTCAAAAAAAAAATTTCTATCTGGAAATCAACTACGCTGAACAAAATGGATATCTGAAAATTTTAATTGGAGGTGTTTCGGGAAATTATGGGTGTGGGGGGGGGGGCTAGTTACACCCCCAATCACTTTTGACTATTAAAAATGGCACTAGCTCTGTAATTTCCAATCGAATGAGCCTGTTTTGAAGTTTCTACGACAACGCCTTCTATAAAAACCTTATATGCCCCCAGGGCATAGCTTAAAACCCTTGCCCTGAGTGTTGTGGGGGAGTATCCTCCTCAAAAATATATTTTCTATTTGAAAATCAACTACGCTGAACAAAATTACTATCTCAAAATTTTGATTGGATGTATTTGGGGGAATGATGGGCGTGGGTGGGGGGGGGGTAGTTGCCCTCCAACCATTTTCGACTATTAAAAAGGGCACTAGAACTCTCGATTTCCAATCAAATGAGCCCATTTGAAGCTTCTACGACGATCCCTTTCATATGAAGTGCCTCTGGGGGAAAAATAATAATAAAACATTGGAGCCGTATGGCCTTTACTATAGGCAATGCTACAGCGTTGCCTCTGATAATCAAGTAGAAAACAAAATGACAAATATAGTGGCACATAATGTGTTATTTAGATGTGTAAGAATATATACTTAGACTGCACAAAATCAGTTAATTACTTGTTGTTGAAGTTATAAAGCGGTTAAAGCGGTTATAAAGTGGTTATAAAGCGGAAATACTTTTAGACAAGGTTTGATTTAGAACTTTAGCTCTTCTTGATGTAATAATTTGAAGGGGTGTTACCCTTATGCCAATCGTGATGTGACATGTACATATCACAATCTGTTAATTATATGTTTTTGAAGTGAATGGTTATACAGTGGAAATACTTTTAGAAAAGGTTTGATTTATAATTGTTGCTCTTCTCGATGTAATAATTGAAGGGTAGTGTTAACTCATATCAAACGTGATGAGACATGCAAATATCACTTTTTTATTTGATTTTATTCAGTTGTCAATACTGCCAAAAAAAGCAAAAAAAACGCTTAATAGCAGAAGCAATATCTGCGTGCTTATAGTGACATTTGGTTAGTTCACTGTCCCCCCCTAAGCACTCTATACATATCCTGAAAATTTCAATTTAATAGCCCCCCTGTTTATTATTACTGATATATAATATTTACAATCTAAATGAACAAAGTAGGTTCTGATTTTGCTTGTACTGTTCAGATGTCTATCTGACCCAGTCTTGGGAACGCTAGCTTAGATTTATGCAATAGGCCATGGAATTCAGATATGAACCTAGATCTAAAAATTGAAAATGCATGGAAATGTGTTACGATAAATCGCTGATTATGGCTTCACTTAGGGGGAGAGATCAAGCATTTAGATTGTAGTATATATGCGAAAATGTAATTTAAAATTTTTTAGGCTTAGAGATAAATTCCGGAATTATTATTATTTCGAAGCCTTTATAACGCAACTTGGCATCCATATTGAAAGTAGAAACGAAAATGGTGATGGATGTTCTAATATAATATTAAGAAGTCGGCTTAGGGTTATTAAAAAGATCAAAGTACTTTAAGAGATTTCACAGATAAAATCTTAGGTGTAATAAAGGTTTAGAATCGCTTACCAACAAAATGTATATCTGGCCAACACTTTGTATTTTTTTTTATATATTTTTGCTACAAATAACGCCGCTTGTGTCAAAAAATTTTTCTTTTCCACAAAGATGTAAGTAATATTTAAGATTGTATTTATTTTTTTTACATGTATACCAATTGACTGTTACATATGAGACCAATGTTCAAATCATTTTAATAATAGATTAATTTTAGACATAATAATTATAATGAAAAGGTATGTTTCATTGAAAAAAAATAGCCTACTTAATAATTTAATACTGATAAACAATGGGTTTGTTTTCTTCAGTATTGTCTAAGAATGATTACAGATGCTATCTGAGAAATTGATCTATACATAAATAGAAATGAATTTTTTTTATGTTCAAACAGTTCAATGGAATAAAATGTTAGTAAAGGGCAATCCTTGTCCTTCGAATTGACTATTCCCTTTGGGAGAAAAATCATCAGAGGAAATATCAGTAAATTTAACTCACATTAATTGCTTCCTGCGTGGTCATCAACTTTATTGGTAGTTCGCTTTCTTCTATACAAAGTCTTGTATTCTTGCCTTGTGTATAGGACTTAGAACGTGTGGCGTATTTAATTACTGAAGGACATAAATGATTCTCATCCTTAATCCTGGCCTTCTTTTCAGGGGAGGGTGAAGCATTCTTCAAAATTATCCTTAAAAAGAAATTTAATTATAGTTTTTTTGTTTTTTTTGTGAGATCCATAAAGAAAAAAACTCCCCCCCCACTTTACACGACCCCTCCCCATCTTCTATATTAATGCAAAAAATAACTACTCTAATGAAAACGAAGTTCAATAGGGTGAACTGGTTTTAAAAGTCACTCTCTATCTCTAACGAAGATAACTATTCTTAGATTATGGGGATTCACAAAAATATTTTGAAATATTGTATAGTTCAAGCATAAGACACTTTATCGTTAAGGTTCGGTGAGGTTTTTAAAAAATCAATGGTTATGTGTAAAACAATTTTTTTCTTGTTTTTGGATATTAACGAGTTTATCAAAGATGAAAGAAGTGATTCATATACTATCAGATATTAGATGTTTAGCTGAAATAAGTTGAAATAAAGATTTTTTTGCAGCCATTAACCATTATGAGATAGTCAAAATCATAAATGATGTTTCTAAAATCAGAATTAAGTGTGGATAAATTTCACTGTTAGGCTAGGCTATAGACTTCCCATTATAAAACCTTCAAATTCCTATAAACTCTTGAAATCTAGGCTTGATCACACGTTCCCTCTATATAGACCTTAAATTAGAAAAAAAACTCGTTAAAACACACAGCTTATATATCTAGAATTTACATCAAACTACATTTTCACTGCTATTCTAGACCTAAAAAAATTAATGTCTTCAGAAAATACTAACTGGGTTACATTTAATATATGGTTTACGCACCCCCCCCCCCCTCGAAAAATGCGCAAAAATTTATCCCAATCCCAAATATCTCAATTATAAGATAAAACTTACGATGTAAATTTGCGTAGCAATAACATCAATATTCTCGATTTTATATAGTGCTTATTCCTCAATGGCTTCAAAAGAACTGATACAACAGGCTTTAAGCACAAACAACTTATACGGTTGGAATCATAACAAAAAAAGATAATGCATAATTTTATTTTGACTTCATCCTATTACATAAATTCAAGCTAATAATTCCCAGAAATCTGGTCTGATGTCACTTTGCTTCGTATTTCTAGCTCTGTGATTGGCTGTGACGTCAGTTAGTTTAGTATGTTCTGTGGCCTCCCTACTTAGCTTCAACCAGCTATTTGCCCTCCCCCCCCCCAAAGTCATCCAATCATTATTTTGAGATAGCCATTTTGTTCAGTATGGTTTAAAAGTTAAATATTTTTTGTTTTGGTGATGCTATGACCCTCCTTATTCCCTGGGGGAAGGCCTGCACACAGTGTCACCATTGGACATATTGATATCACGCGTATCGGTATTGCGTATTGTTGTTGGGCATATTGGTATCGCAGGTATCTAAACATGTTTAGTAACTCATAAAGGATATTGCTCATATATACGTCCTTCCCATAAATTCAACTATCAGAAAGTTCCAAATGGCACTAAAAACGGCACAAAACCCGTAACTGGAGGTTTGCAAGAACACCTCTCGTATGTTCCACCTCCAAACCCCCTGAATAAGCTACGCAGTTAAGGTACAAGCACTAATAAATCAAATCACAATATCAACATTTCGATTCAAAAGGGAATAGAGGTCATCCAGTTCATGGATTGCAACAACATTCTGAGTAGATCTCTAAATCCATGCCCCAGTGAACGGCGTAATTTTGTCAAAATCTTGTGGGGGGGGGAGGAGGGAGTCAAAGTTGGAGCCAATTTCCCAAATCAAGTGAAAATGACAGAGAAAACTGAAAAACTAGCCGTATAGTAATAAAAATGGTAAAGATATACTAAAGAAAACTGACCTGTTTCAGTGGATGCTTGAATTATGCAGGCTTATCTTAGTTTTGACAACATGTTTGGAGAAACTAAATTTCAGCTGGGAGGGGGGTAAAGTGGGGTCTGGAGGAAAATTGAGGTCTGGGAGGGGAAGTTGCACCCTCTGCCACATAGCAAAGTACGCCCCTGACACCAAATTTTGCCACTAGGTGATTGGAGAAGTGTAGGAATGTGCTTCTGAAACCACCCAATGTTGTATCTTAAAAGAAGGTATACTTGTTGTTATACTTACTTATTCAAATTATTTACTTGACAATCACACCGTAATATTTCTCCATACGTATGATTGTCCATCCAAAAAGGAAGAAAGACAAATGAAAACAGTTCTGTTGGAGAAATCAGGTAATTCTTCCCAAAATTTTTGAAATGAAAACAAACTTAGTTTGTAATACCATTTATCGTACCTACATAAGAAATGATCTTTTTCTGAAATTTCCATAAATTTCAGAGCAACGACTGGCTTTTTATTTAAGGACAGGTTAAATAAATTCCTAGCCTAAAGGCACATTTCTGTTGAGCTAGAAAAATTTCCGGAAGTATGTCGATATACAAACCTCTCCGCTCAGTTAACATTTTGTGTCGAAGCTACTCGCCTGGATCTACTTTCTTAAATGTGACTAAATTTAATTTTTTTTTAAACAAAGAATTTAAGATCTATTTCTTCTTTTTTAATTTTTTTTTTTTTAAAAACGACACTATATTTTGATTTTTTTTCAGTCTAAACTTATTTTTTCCTTCAATTCTTGTACAACTTCTTAGTTCAGCTCCTTAATAAGGGTTGAGGTGTCTTAAAATTATGTATTAAAAAAAAACAAGTGTTCAACTGAAACTAAGGACCAGCATTAAAACTTAAGGCGGGCGGAAATTATTCCGTATAAATAGAAGAGGTCATAGCAGTGTTGTTTCTAAATTAAATTTTAATCAAAAACGAACATAGATTAATTTAAAATTAACAAAGTTTTTCAGAGGGAAGTAAAGAGCGAATTTGAAGCTTAAATGAAAAAAAATTATTACTTTACAGCCTATCTAACACATATCAATAAAACTAATGCAAATAAATCAACTGGTGGTATTTCCCTATGTCTGTAGTATTGCAAAAAACTATCGCTTTACTGAAAATACAAAAGGCAAGTATAAAAAGAAGAATATTTATTTAGGAGTCAAAAGTAAATAGCCTACGTAACCTCACACCAACAAACTAATCTATAACGCTTTTCTCTTATATCATATCTATAACTTTTATAATCTATAACTCTTATATCATAGCTCCTACAGGAGCTATGATATAAGAGTAGTGTGCATATACGCAATATAACAAGTGATTGCATAATATGCCTTACCACGGACAGGTATCTATATATTTGACAAGTGATTGCATAATATGCCTTACCACGGGCAGTCATGTATTAATACAGATGGTACATGGCTTACCAGACCGGTTTATGAGGCAACATCTAAGTTTCTGAGCAAATCAGAGATGTTTCTATTAACTGTACTCCATATATCCATGTATAAGGTCCGAACCCTATAAGGAATTACACAAGAATATGTGTGCAGTTTCATCAGTACTTGCCCTGCCACGGGCAGTCATCTATTCATACAGATGGTACAAGACTTGTCAGACAACCATGTATAAGGTCCAGACAGTGATTGCATTACACCCCTTACCACGGACAAACGTCTATTATTACAGACAGTACAAGACTTGTCAGACAACCATCTATAGGGTTCAACGAGTAATTTCATAATACGCCTTACCACGGACAGGCATCTATTACTACAGAAGGGACATGGCTTACGTTTCTGAGGCAACATCCATTTTCTGAACCACTATTAATTACTATCAACTGTAGATAAGTAATAGATTTGACGCCTACAAGGGACCTTGGTATAATTTGTTCAAATGTTTATTGGACTTTAGCCGTATCATAGCTAACTCTATCTGCGAAATGATTTTCCATTTGCGTAACTCTGATCTGAATGATCTTAATTGGTGATTGAATAATAGGGATGAAACAGAGCTCGGTAGCTTTTTTAATTAGATTGTATGAAGGTGATAAAAAGGGTTAAACTGCTTTTTGTCCAGTGTCGTTTACACTATTAGCGGTATCTAATAATGATAAAAAGTTGTATCATTGCGTAAACTAACACAATTTGCGAAAAAAGGTATTCCATTGTCATAGCTCTGATATGAATGATCTTAATTGGTGATTATAATAGGGATGAAACAGAGATCGGTAAAATTTTTAATTGGATTGTATGAAGGCGGTAAAAGGGTTAAACTGCTCACCGGTTAAGGTAATCCCGACGGTGTTGCCAACTCTTTGGTAATTTATTATAAGTTTGGAATAACATCGTTGGCATCAATCTATGGAAATGGTTAACGATGACAAGGTGATCATGGGACTTGACCTAGCTTTACTTCTTGACTGTGTTCTGTATAATACCCACATACCATTTAAGCAGTGTTGCCAATATAAGATACGATTTAACATTGGGGTATGCTAAAAAGTTGAAAGTAATAGACTCATAGGCACAAAGATGAACTTATGGCTTGAACTAGCTTTACTCCTTGACTATGTTCTGTATAATACACAAGTACCATTTGAGCAGTCTTGTCAATATAAAATATGCTTTAAAATTGTAGTATACTAAAAAGTTGGTACTAATAAAGATGTAGATGTCAAGAAAAGAATTTTAATAAAGAAATTCAGAACAATCTCTAGAAATCCTTAGAGATCAACTAGTGAGATGATTATGGGTTTGAACCATCAAGGACCGCAGCCACCAATGACCTAAAACAGCAAGGACCTCAACCTCCAAGGGTCCTCTGTCCACAACCTCCAAGGGACCCCCTCCCTCGAAATTTTTGGGGGTCCCCCTCCCCCATTAGTGTTTATACTTTTTTTGAAGTTTTTTTAACTTTTTTTACGTATCTTAAATGACATGAAATATGCTTGCGGCTCTACCAATCATGCTCTATGCTTGCTCATAGAAACTACGCGGCTTTCCCACTGATACTCTATCGCGGGTTATCGACACTACCTAGTTTATTGCATGTATTAAATCAGTATTTTTTTACGCAGTGGAAGGATAAACACATAATTCATATCTTTAAAAAAGTGAAGATGAAGCATTTTAAGAAAGTGTGTTCACATGATAGTGTTATTGTAGCATTGAATGCTGACAAGGAGAAGTATTTGAACTATGAAACATGGCAGTAAGGAATTAAATTTCTTTGGAATACCAAAACGATTCAACTCTTATGATGGTGAATATGCGAGACTGAGATCTCCGTAGATGATTGCACTCAAAGAGAATGCCAACATAAAAATAATCGTCGATTATAGAGGACAAATCCTTGCTACTGTTGCTGGGTAACACATTACCTACTGATATATCTTATCTTCAGCTTTTGGGTATTAGCATTCAACGGAAGATTAAAAGAAGACAGGCGTACTATTCTACTAATATCATAAATCATATCTTGTCTACATGCCGGAACTGTTACCTGTTTAAAAGTCATGTTGTAATAACCAGTGAAATTGCCAGAAAAATAAAAAGGGCATTGGTAAAAAATATCACTAGGGAATATAAAGATGAATCGATGAAAAACAAAGTGCAAGCAAACGTTACTACCCTCGTTCAAACAGTCAATGAACCAAATAATATCAAAGACGGAACACATATTGAACCTGTTGGAGACACACCAGTAAAAACTGTGTATCACTCAAAATGGAATAATGATTATTCTACTGATTACGAACTAAGAGAAGACAATAGCTACAATACCAAGAGAGAACATGGTGAACTATTTTATGGAACAGATTCAAAATGTCCAAAGTTGTTCTTTGATATTAATAATGTATAATAATATATTTTGTGTACAGTCAATGAACCAAATTGTTCGTAGTGCTAGCTACCGCTGGCACCAATGTTCGTTGTGTTTAGTTACCAGTGTTATACCGGTAGGCCACAACACCACTGGCGTGGTAATATACGAGTGTCACCACTTCTTGGAGGGGAAAGCCCCGGCCCCAAAATATAATGCTATACCCGTGTCTACCACACCGGTTCTGCAAATATCGGGTTTGGTACTACCCTAGTTACAATATACCCTGTCCCATGGTATGATAACGCGATCGAGTGGTTAAGTGGCCACTTTCTAAATCCAAATGTACCCTCCTTGGATTACGGCTAGAAAATCTCTTAACTCTCTCCTTGGAGGTAACAAACCTCCCTGTCAATTTAATAATGACGGTACCTCGTAGCTCTATTCCTACCCTGCCTGGGTTACGGAAAATAGTACACAGTTTGTAGAAAATACCTTACTTGTATTCTTCCAAAAGGGTCACATATAACAACAGAAATATCCTTCCCCAAACGGGGTCAAAACGCAGACTCGCACAAAATAATATTTACACACTACTGTTCATATGGGTGGACCTCCACTTGGCCCAGCCAATCAGCTACATCATCATCCAAACCAATTTCAACTTCTTAAATTTATTTTTCAATGACTCCCAAACCTGGAAGTACAAAAGTAAACTTAGTTCAAAGCTTACATGTTGCAAAACCAATATCGCTTAGTAACGGAATTTAACCTGTCTTTTGAAATTATACTATAAGCAAATGTAATTAAGAAAACGAAAACAGGTCATTTATCTGAAAGGACAAGAAACAGGGGTGGAACCCCAACACCTCCCCCGTAAGATAAATGACCGCCCATGCGCTATCTTGGTCCACCCTTACAAACATAAACACTTAACTTCAACTTTACAAAATCCATGCTTTCTCTCTTCCACCAGTGTCTGTGCTGCTACTTCCACCGCTTGGCACTGGAACGGTCGTCCTCGACACGTCTCTACTTTAGGACCACCATGGTCTTGATCGTATAGCATCCGCATTTGGTTTTGAAAATTGAAGTTCCCAAGATTCGTAGAAATCCATTGTGCACAGCACAATCAAAAATAAAAATTTTCTTGCTCTCACGAATTCACATTTGAGAGGAGCAGAGAATCAGTTTCTGGCACATATGATGATGCCAGCCATCGTGAAAAATTGGCTGCACTAGCCTCTTAATTTCCAGCTGTGGAAACAACCCCACATCTCAATCAAAAAGTAAATTACCCCTTGGCATAATTTCAAATAATCTAAGGCCGAAAATGCAAAGGCCTGTGAAAACGATAAGGGTTCTGGAAATGAAGTAAAATTTTTCGCGAACCATGAATCGCCTTTTTTCTGGGTTCCCTCCCCTGGAATAATTAACTGAAGAATATACGTTGAAGCTAATTGAAGATGAAACTTGGATATATCTCCCACTTAATACAATTTGCCGGAAATAATTGTCGATTCCCATGAAGAATAACAGCTATGAATAGGGTTACTGGACAATGGTTTGGGTGAAGTATAAAGTGACTGGGAGAGAGTATCCCTCAAGGACTCCAGATCAGAAAGGCAAAATCTCGGTAAAGGGATCGCAACTTGTCTGCCAGTTGTGCATTTAGGAAAAGGGCTGGCTTTTGCGACTTCCCGCAGGGGATCTTCCCCAAGGGATACCTCACCCTCATAAGAGAACAAACCCTCTTTTGAGTTGATAAAACTAATATCAGATTTCTTTCCAAATTTTTCCAATCCGACTCGACATTCAATATCTCCCAACATTCCCCCAACCCGTTGTATGTCCTTCATGTCTATTTTGTAACCATCTTCTTTTATTCCCCATGGGTCTTTGACCTCTTTTTCCCCCTTATTATTTATGTTTTCAAGGCACAGCCCATCCAATATTTTTAATTTTTCGCCACTGCAGGCTGAATCTCCAAATGTAGTCTCTTTTCTACACTTTTCTTTTCATCTCTACTTTTCTCAATTTTATCATTCTCGCAAAATACTTAATCCTCGTTAAATCTGATTTGGACTCCAGTGTCCACCATCTTTGACTGCATAACTTCATTGTAGCTCCGTTTAATATCTATTTTTTCTCTTTTAGTCTTCTTTATTCTTACCGCCGAACCAAATAGTTCGTTATCAAATGGGAACTGAATTCCGAAATTTGGCTTTTCATATTGTACTAAAATTTCTCGATTTTTCCGAGGAAAAGCGCGTACAATAAATTTCGTCTCCCTATTCTCTGGTTCAATCAGCGTTTCATTTTGGCCTGTACTTGTTAGCGTCTCATATTCATTAAAAGTGTTCTCAAGTTTTCCATTTTCTGGAAATTTTCTCGAAAAATCATTCTCGTGAGTCTTGTTTTCAATATTTTGTGGTCTTTTTACTTCCGCTTCCCATTTTTGTGGATTATCAATATTTTGAACACGCGTATCAAGTATTTCATTTTTCCGACAAGGTGGCAAACCCTCCCAATTTGTTTTATGGGCGGGACCACCTCCCCGCCTTGTCAATGAAGTAGCATATTCTTCCGTCGTAGTGTAATTTTGTAATTTTTCCTCTGTTAAAGAAGTCGCTTCTAACGATAGGAGATTTCCGATATCTCAAAAGTCTCCTCCTTCTAAAACATCCACTGCTAGCATAGATACTAAGCCTACTTTTATCGTTTTTCTCTGGACCGTACTGTCCTTCTTTAAAATTACTATTCTTACCTAAGCAGACGGGCATTGGTGCTTATCCCCATAATAACATAATGTTGTAATATTATTTTTATGGTCTATTTCCGTCTGTTTAGTTAGGTCCATTCGCACAAAAGTTTGCTCACTCCCTGGGTCAATTACCATTTCGGTCAATTTTCCGTTTAATATTCCTTCTATTTTATGTGATTTCACAAACTAGTCAATATTTCCTTGATTATGTGCTATAGCCCAATTCGTTTTTTATAGGTTACTTTCTCCTCTTTATTTTGGCAATTTTTAGAAAAAGGCTACGAGAAATCAATTTTTACCAGATTATCATTATTCTGATTATCAAGCATTTCTTTTTTCCGATAGGGCGGCACTGCCTCCCAATTTGTTTTATGGGCCGGTTCACCTCCCCCCGTAGTTAACGGAGTTGTATATTTTCTCGTAAAAGTGTTTACTGTTTGGTAATTTTCGTTTTCTCGCAATTGATTCTTAGACAAATTATTATGGCTATCTGACGGCCTAGAAGTTAGTTGTGATAAAATCTCACTTTTTAGAATTAAACCTATCATGGTTCTTTTAAACTCTTGGTGCTGTCTTTCTTCTTTCTCTCTAGCTATTTTATCATTCTCCTTTTTTCGTTCTCTGGTTATTCTATCAGCCTCTTCCTTTCGTTCTCTGGCTATTCTATCAGCCTCTTCCTTTCGTTCTCTATCTATCCTATCCTTCTCTCTTTCTTGTCTATCTTTCTCTCTTTCTTGTCTACCTTTCTCTCTTTCTCGTCTATCTTTCTCTCTTTCTCGTCTATCTGTTTCAATTTTGTCCTTACGGGCCTGATGAAGTATTTCATTGGCTTGACTATCTTTTTCAAGTTTGTCCATACGGGCCTGATGAAGTATTTCATAGGCTTGACTATCTTTTTCAATTTGATCTATTTCATCCTGTAATTTTTTCCTATATTCTAGGTGTTTTCTTTCGTCCACCTCTCTGGCTATCCTCTTTTTCTCCATGAAATTTAATATACGTTGTTTCATATCTTTCTCCCTTTCTTTTCTATCTCTCTCTTTTTTTTCTATGGGCTTCACTCGCCCTTCTTGGTCTTGAATTAATCTCATCTCTGTCCGACATAATTCCAAATTTCATTAACTTATATTACCTCTTCAGTCTAAATAAAAATTCTTTTATCAATGTACTTCCGGTCTCTTGCGAAAAATTGTTTTGACACGCAGCAATTTTCGCCTTATATTTTTGAATACTAATTAGTTGCGCGATATATTGATTCGTAAATAT